>NC_069502.1:891669282-891841782 GCF_027579735.1 Bombina bombina | reverse complement strand
CAACATTCACAAATATACATTTCTGACATTCAAAAACAAAACAAAAACAAATCAGTGACCAATATAGCCACCTTTCTTTGCAAGGACACTCAAAAGCCTGCCATCCATGGATTCTGTCAGTGTTTTGATCTGTTCACCATCAACATTGCGTGCAGCAGCAACCACAGCCTCCCAGACACTGTTCAGAGAGGTGTACTGTTTTCCCTCCTTGTAAATCTCACATTTGATGATGGACCACAGGTTCTCAATGGGGTTCAGATCAGGTGAA
The DNA here is from genome assembly GCF_027579735.1 of Bombina bombina. Classification (NCBI taxonomy): domain Eukaryota; kingdom Metazoa; phylum Chordata; class Amphibia; order Anura; family Bombinatoridae; genus Bombina; species Bombina bombina. The sequence goes on along the minus strand of NC_069502.1, from coordinate 891,841,514 downwards.
CAAGGAGGCCATGTCATTAGATTTTCTTCTTTTATACCCTTTCTTGCCAGCCACGCTGTGGAGTACTTGGACGCGTGTGATGGAGCATTGTCCTGCATGAAAATCATGTTTTTCTTGAAGGATGCAGACTTCTTCCTGTACCACTGCTTGAAGAACGTGTCTTCCAGAAACTGGCAGTAGGACTGGGAGTTGAGCTTGACTCCATCCTCAACCCGAAAAGGCCCCACAAGCTCATCTTTGATGATACCAGCCCAAACCAGTACTCCACCTCCACCTTGCTGGCGTCTGAGTCGGACTGGATCTCTCTGCCCTTTACCAATCCAGCCACGGGCCCATCCATCTGGCCCATCAAAACTCACTCTCATTTCATCAGTCCATAAAACCTTAGAAAAATCAGTCTTGAGATATTTCTTGGCCCAGTCTTGACGTTTCTGCTTGTGTGTCTTGTTCAGTGGTGGTCGTCTTTCAGCCTTTCTTACCTTGGCCATGTCTCTGAGTATTGCACACCTTGTGCTTTTGGGCACTCCAGTGATGTTGCAGCTCTGAAATATGGCCAAATTTGTGGCAAGTGGCATCTTGGCAGCTGCACACTTGACTTTTCTCAGTTCATGGGCAGTTATTTTGTGCCTTGGCTTTTCCACACGCTTCTTGCGACCCTGTTGACTATTTTGAATGAAACGCTTGATTGTTCGATGATCACGCTTCAGAAGCTTTGCAATTTTAAGAGTGCTGCATCCCTCTGCAAGATATCTCACTATTTTTGACTTTTCTGAGCCTGTCAAGTCCTTCTTTTGACCCATTTTGCCAAAGGAAAGGAAGTTGCCTAATAATTATGCACACCTGATATAGGGTGTTGATGTCATTAGACCACACCCCTTCTCATTACAGAGATGCACATCACCTAATATGCTTAATTGGTAGTAGGCTTTCGAGCCTATACAGCTTGGAGTAAGACAACATGCATAAAGAGGATGATGTGGTCAAAATACTCATTTGCCTAATAATTCTGCACTCCCTGTACATGATAAATAAGATGAGAGAGAGAGAGAGAGATAGAGTGGATATATATATATATATATATATATATATATATATATATATACGGAGAGAGAGATGAAGATAGATAGATAGATAGATAGATAGATAGATAGATAGATAGATAATGGATGGATAGATGATAGATAGAAAGATAGAAATAGGTAGATGGATAGATATAGATAGATAGATAGATAGATAGATAGATAGATGATAGATAGAAAGATAGGGAGATAGATAGATAGCAATATAGAAAGATAGAGAGATAGATATATTAGATAGATGATGGATTAGATTGATAGATAGATAGATAGATAGATAGATAGATAGATAGATGATAGAATAGATAGATAGATAGATAGATAGAAACAGATAGATAGATAGATAGATAGATAGATAGATAGATAGATAGATAGAAACAGATAGATAGATAATATATAGATAGATGGGTAGATAGATAGATAGAAATAGATAGATAGAAACAGAAAGATAGAAACAGATAGATAGATAGATAGATAGATAGATAGATAGATATATAGATATATAGATAGATAGATAGATAGATAATATATAGATATATGGGTAGACAGATAGATAGAAATAGATAGATAGAAAGAAAGAAAGAAAGAAAGAAAGAAAGATAGAGAGATAGATAGATAGATAGAAAGATAGATAGATAGATAGAAAGATAGATAGAAAGATAGTGTCAGGGTGCCAGGAATCAGACTGAGATGAGAAGTGCAAAAATAATCACACCTTTATTAATGGCAAAAAATAATAAAAAGTCCACAAGTCAAATAAAAAGCCAGGAATCAAAACCAGAGCTGGTAGTCAGACGAGCCGAGTCAGGAGCCAAAGCGAGTAGTCAGGCGAGCCGGAATCAGGAACAAGGAGAACAGCAGAGTTAGGAACAAGCCAGGGATCAGGAACCAGGAAGGACGTCAGACAGCCAGGTAATACACAGGAGATCTCACAAACAGGTCTGAGACAACGCAAGGGCAAAGCATACTGAACAGAGGCCCTTTAAATAATAAGTGTTGACATCACAATTCTGAGACTGCATCCTGTCTCACACGGATGATGTACACCAGTCTGGACATAAAAGGAAGTGCAGGAAATGAGCAGCATCACACAGTATGCACCAGACAGCAAGAGAGGTGAGTAAAATGGCTACCAGCAGCACATGGCAAACAAAACAGGGAAAAAACCCTGACAGATAGAGAGATAGATAGATATATTAGATAGATGATAGATTAGATAGATTGATAGATAGGATAGATAGGATAGATAGATAGATCGATAGATAGATCAGTGATGTGCAGTCACTAGAGGCAAGTGTGGCAGGGCTTCACCTCTCATATGGGCAAAAATATATATATTTTTTATTGGCTTTAAAAAAAAATTGCAATTTTTTTTCCCCCAGCATTTTTTTTTTCACAGCTACATGTTGTGCAATGGAGAGGCATAAGCAGAACTGCCCACCATTACACAACATGCTGCGCCACCTACTGGATGAAAGTGGTTAAGATCATTGCATGGCCCATAACTGCTTATTTGAGACAGTCCTATTTGGGCTGACCCAATCCAGTGAGAGGCATTAATAAGTGGAACTTAGGGTTGAGGCTGGATGTTTAATCATATAAAACAAAACAAAAACGGAAAAAAACAACTTTAATTTATTTTGTTGCTGTCCTGTGAAGCTGCCAGCTTTGCTAAAGTGAAAAAGAGTTCTGTACTTCCCCACCAAGTGCAGTGGAATGTTCCACTGTCACTTCCTTACAGAGCAGGAAGAGATGCAGAGAGAGCAGTGTTTTAGCCACATTTTATTAAAGTAAGTTCTGCAACCTTACGGCTAGATTTAGAGTTTTGTCGGTAAAGACCCGCGTAGCTAACGCTGCTTTTTTTTCCAGCGCACCCTTAAGACAACGCTGGTATTTAGAGTTGTCTGAGTGGCTGCGTTAGGCTCAGAAAAGGGAGCGTTGAGCATAATTTACCTTCCCTTCAACTCTCAATACCAGTGTTGCCTATGGTAGCGGTAAGCAGGAAAAACGTGCTTGTGCACGATATCCCCATAGTAATTGTTACAAACTGCTGTTTGTAACTGGCCCTTTAAATGGAAAATTGCCCTGCTTCCCTGGATTTTGGAGAAGCCTATTTGCCAGCCTCCTTCCACATGACTATGGCCCCTGGAAGATTGTGCCCCTGAGGACATATTGACTTTTGTTGGGTGTGTGTGGCCCTTTAAGAACCGTCTGGGGACATATTGTGACTTTGGTGAACAATGCCCCTTTAAGACTATGTCCCCAGACCTGTGAAATGACTTGTCCCTGGCTTTCTCCCACTTGGTTCAGTTTCATTGTGTGCCATTAAGTGCTATGTGACAGACCCTTCGGTCAGAACTACAGAGATAACTTTGTTCAGCTTCAAGAAGCATTCTAAATACAAGTTTGCTGGGATCAGCTCTAATTAAGTTTAGTGATAAACTTTCCCATTGTCTAATAAGACTTCTAGTAGTGATAAGGTGGACTGCATTGTTTTATTGTGTGTAAAATGTTATCTGCTGAAGTAATGTTGTGGCCTGTCAAAGGGAGTGTCTCTCTATCTAATATCAAATGTGTGATGGGGGATTTTATGCCTCCCCCTGAGAGTGTCCTGTTTGCATGTAACCTCAATAAAAAGCAGGCTGTGTGCTCCAGCACTTCAGACCTATTTTTGACCCTCTAACTTGCAGCTTTGACTCATGTTTGTAGGATACAGCTTATATCACTACAGGGATTGCTATGTTTTTCATACTCCCTTAGCTACAGGGATTGCTACAGAAGGAAGAGGTTCACCTACTGGAGCCTGGTCGTAGGTCCAGGGCGCAGAGCAGACGGCGAGATACCAGCCCAGCAGCGGTGGTTCAAAGAGTCTGCATTACTTATGGTGGCTACGCAGCAGTTAGAGTGTCCACGGTGCTGCTGCTCCTTTGGTGAGCGCTAGGAGCATCCTTTTCTACGGTCCAACTTCCAGCCAGCCTGGAGGCAACCGTAACAGGAATCAATGGGGCTGAGCTGGCTGGAAAAAAACCTAACACCTGCAAAAAATCAGCGTTCAGCTCCTAGCGCAGCCCCATTGTTTCCTATGGGAAAACACTCTCTAAGTCTGCACCTAACACCCTAACATGAACCCCGAGTCTAAACACCCCTAAACTTACACTTATTAACCCCTAATCTGCCGCCCCCGCTATTACTGACAGCTGCATTATATTTGTGACAGACCCTTCTGTCAGTACTGAAGGAGTTAACTGTGTTTAGCTTTAAGAATCTAATTTCTAAAGACAGGTTTTCTGGCCTCAGCTATTGTGTGCTATAATTACATTTAAGTAATAAACAGGCCATTGTTTAATCACCCTCAGAGAGCAGACGCTAGGTGATAAGACAAGCCAAATGTGTTTAAGTTGTTATCTGCCTAAGTAAAGTATTTAAGTAATGTAATTCTACTGTTTCATAAAAGGGCGTCTTCCCCTTTTTATCTAAATGTACAAGAGTCTTTCAACTCCCCCATCTAGGGTCAAACCTGTATAAATACTAGGCATCTAGCCTTTAATAAATGACATTCTGTTTTAAACCTGAAACTGGCTGGGTTGTGAATTGCTGATTCCCTATGCAGGACATTGTTCCCTGGTACTAACCCTTGGTACACTGTTGGTACCGTAACAATTGGTGGCAAGCGACAGAATGAACCTTATCGCCCAGAAGAGCAACTACACAAGCCAGTAACCTCAGGAAGAGGGGGATTATTACAATACTGACTAAGATGGAAAGAGTACCAGGGACAGAAGGAACCAATGGGCCCAGCATAGCAGACAGAACCCCCGCAGAAGCAAGCTTTGATCGGGCGGTTAAAATAAGACTGGCACATTATGGCCCCAACCCATCTGCGGAAATTATCGACCGGGTCATAGCAGATGTGGAGGCCAACCTACTTCGCCAAAGCGGCGCTGCAGCAAACCCAGTGGAAAAGAGAAAAGTAAATTTTGCAGCTTTTAAAAACTTCCTGGAAACAGAAGGAGAGATTGATGGGTACCTTGCGGATTTTGAGAGGCAATGTGCACTACACAAGGTACCCGCAGAGGACTGGGCCACGATATTATCCGGAAAATTATCCGGCCGGGCCAGTGAGGCTTTTCGGGCCATTCCAGATGAGGAAGTCTGGGATTATAATACTGTAAAAGAGGCTCTGCTCTCCAGGTATGCGGTTACACCGGAGGCATACCGGAGGCGGTTCAGAGACACTGTTAAAGTAGCTGGAGATTCCTACCTTGAGTGGGCATCTAAGGTGCACCGCACAGCAGCTCACTGGATAGCGGGGTGCCAAGCCGTATCTGGGGAAGAGGTGCTGCAGCTATTCCTGTTGGAACATTGCTTCGACAAGTTACCCCCAGGAGTTCGAGAGTGGGTTCGGGACCGTAAACCCTCCACCCTGCATGAAGCGGCTCGCTTGGCAGATGAGTATACGGATGCCCGCAAACTGGACACTGCTACCACTAAGCCCCCTGCTAGAGTGGAGTACAGACCCCCAGTCACCCCAGCAGCTGCCAGTTACCAACCCCCGGCGCACCGCTATACCACACGGCCTCTGGCCACGAACTACCCTCAGAGTGCCCGGTTCAATTTGCGGGGCTACTCACAACCTATTCGGTGCTTTGGATGTAAGCAACTAGGGCACAAAAGACCAGAGTGTCCCCTAAACGCAGCGAACCAAGCGCAGTCCTGGAGAAGACCCGCCGGCGGAATCCCACGTAATCCTCAGCCTGCAGCCCGCTACGTAGAGGCGCAAGAATGCTGGAGCATCCTACATGAGGCAGACCTTGTGCAAGCTGCCCACCGGAATAACCGGCAACTGGTTAAAGTGAATGGGAAGAAGGTCAGTGGTCTACGGGATACTGGTGCTACCATGACCTTGCTTCAAAAGAACTTGGTGTCTGAGAAACAGTACACTGGAGACACTGTGGCTGTGAGGGTAGCAGGGGGCGATGTGTTCAGCCTACCTGTTGCCAGGGTACATTTGGATTGGGGAGTGGGCGCTAGACCTGTGAATGTGGGGGTCAAGAAGGACTTACCTGCTGATGTTCTCCTTGGAAATACCTTGGTCCCCCTTGTTTCTGCCTATGCTCCCATGGGTCCCGCTGATGTTAACCCTGTGACTACCCGTGCTCAGATCCGTGCAGCAGAGACTGACCCCCCTGCTGCTAAGCCCCAGGACGCTGAGCTCAGTAAATCTCTGTCCGCTATTGATACGTGGAAGTCCCGTTACAATGCGCTGATGAAGGAGAAGAGGAGCGCAGAGGAAAAAGCACGTTTAGAACAGGAATCTCTGCTAGACAGGCTGCACCGACAGACTGCAGAAAACACCAGCTTGAGAGTGGAACATGAAACATTAAAGACAAACTTAGCGACACTTGAGGAGAAGCTGACGCTGGCTCATAGTGAGGTGCAGCAACTCAAGGGCACCCTATGTCAGTATGAAGGGATTGTGGATACCTATAAAGAGCAGGTACAGAAAACTCGTAAAGAAGCTGATGGGATTTTGAAGGACTGTTTAGCCCTAGTCTGGGCACTGAGGAAGTTGAACCCTTGTTTGTATGGACAGGAATTCTCTCTCATAACGGAAATACAGATGGATTGTCCTGACAAACTGACATGCCTACCACCTCCTAGTCCGGTCATCCCCAGGTTGACCCGCCAAAGGGTCAAGCCGGGTCTGCCGGAGTGTTCCACAAGGGGGGAGCTATGTGACAGACCCTTCTGTCAGGACTGAAGGAGTTAACTGTGTTTAGCTTTAAGAATCTAATTTCTAAAGACAGGTTTTCTGGCCTCAGCTATTGTGTGCTATAATTACATTTAAGTAATAAACAGGCCATTGTTTAATCACCCTCAGAGAGCAGACGCTAGGTGATAAGACAAGCCAAATGTGTTTAAGTTGTTATCTGCCTAAGTAAAGTATTTAAGTAATGTAATTCTACTGTTTCATAAAAGGGTGTCTTCCCCTTTTTATCTAAATGTACAAGAGTCTTTCAACCCCCCCATCTGGGGTCAAACCTGTATAAATACTAGGCATCTAGCCTTTAATAAATGACATTCTGTTTTAAACCTGAAACTGGCTGGGTTGTGAATTGCTGATTCCCTATGCAGGACATTGTTCCCTGGTACTAACCCTTGGTACACTGTTGGTACCGTAACAATATTATTAACCCCTAATCTGCCGCTCCGGACACCACCGCAACCTACATTATCCCTATGAACCCCTAATCTGCTGCCCCTAACATTGCCGACACCTATATTTATTAACCCATAATCTGCCCCCCCCCAACGTCACCGCCACCTACCTACACTTATTAACCCCTAATCTGCCGACCGGACCTCGCCGCCACTATAATAAATGTATTAACCCCTAAACCGCCGCACTCCCACCTCGCAAACACTATAATAAAGTTTATTAACCCCTAATCTGCCCTCCCTAACATCGCCGCCACCTACCTACAATTATTAACCCCTAATCTCCCGCCCGCAACATCACCGCTACTATAATAAAGTTATTAACCCCTAAACCTAACTCTAACCCTAACACCCCCCTAAGTTAAATATAATTTTAATTAAACTAAATAATATTCCTATAATTAAATAAATTATTCCTATTTAAAACTAAATACTTACCTATAAAATAAACCCTAAGATAGCTACAATATAACTAATAGTTACATTGTAGCTATTTTAGGATTTATATTTATTTTACAGGCAACTTTGTATTTATTTTAACTAGGTACAATAGCTATTAAATAGTTAATAACTATTTAATAGCTACCTAGTTAAAATAACTACAAAATGACCTGTAAAATAAATCCTAACCTAAGTTACAAATACACCTAACACTACACTATCATTAAATTAATTAAATTAATTAACTACAATTAGCTAAACTAAAACACAATTAAATAAACTAATCTATAATACAAAAACAAAACAAAACACTAAATTACCAAAAATAATAAAAAAACTACAAGAAGTTTAAACTAATTACACCTAATCTAAGACCCCTAATAAAATAAAAAAGCCCCCCAAAATAAAAAAATGCCCTACCCTATTCTAAATTACAAAAGTAATCAGCTCTTTTATCTGTAAAAAAACAACAACCCCCCCAACATTAAAACCCACCACCCACATACCCCTACTCTAACCCACCCAAACCCCCCTTAAAAAAACCTAACGCTAACCCCCTGAAGATCTCCCTACCTTGAGTCGTCTTCATTCAGCCGAGCCGAATTCTTCATCCAAGGTGCACAGAGGAGGTCCTTCATCCGGTAGAAGTCTTCATCCAGGTGGCGTCTTCAATCTTCATCCATCCGGAGCGGAGCGGAGCCATCTTCAAAGGAGCCGACACGGAGCCATCCTCTTTAACCGACGACTGAACGACGAATGAAGGTTCCTTTAAGGGACGTCATCCAAGATGGCGTCCCTTCAATTCCGATTGGCTGATCAGCCAATCGTATTGAGCTCGCATTCTATTGGCTGTTCCAATCAGCCAATCAGATTTTTCCTACCTTAATTCCGATTGGCTGATAGAATCCTATCAGCCAATCGGAAATTGAAGGGACGCCATCTTGGATGACGTCCCTTAAAGGAACCTTCATTCGTCGTTCAGTCGTCGGTTGAAGAGGATGGCTCCGTGTCGGCTCCTTTGAAGAGCCACCTGGATGAAGACTTCTACCGGATGAAGGACCTCCTATGCGCACCTTGGATGAAGAATTTGGCTCGGCTGAGTGAAGACGACTCAAGGTAGGGAGATCTTCAGGGGGTTAGCGTTAGGTTTTTTTAAGGGGGGTTTGGGTGGGTTAGAGTAGGGGTATGTGGGTGGTGGGTTTTAATGTTGGGGGGTTGTATTTTTTTTTACAGGTAAAAGAGCTGATTACTTTGGGGCAATGCCCCGCAAAAAGCCCTTTTAAGGGCTGGTAAAAGAGCTGATTACTTTTGTAATTTAGAATAGGGTAGGGCATTTTTTTATTTTGGGGGGCTTTTTTATTTTATTAGGGGGCTTAGATTAGGTGTAATTAGTTTAAACTTCTTGTAATTTTTTATTATTTTTGGTAATTTAGTGTTTGTTTGTTTTTGTATTATAGATTAGTTTATTTAATTGTGTTTTAGTTTAGCTAATTGTAGTTAATTTATTTAATTAATTTAATGATAGTGTAGTGTTAGGTGTATTTGTAACTTAGGTTAGGATTTATTTTACAGGTAATTTTGTAGTTATTTTAACTAGGTAGCTATTAAATAGTTATTAACTATTTAATAGCTATTGTACCTAGTTAAAATAAATACAAAGTTGCCTGTAAAATAAATATAAATCCTTAAATAGCTACAATATAACTATTAGTTATATTGTAGCTATCTTAGGGTTTATTTTATAGGTAAGTATTTAGTTTTAAATAGGAATAATTTATTTAATTATAGGAATATTATTTTGTTTAATTAAAATTATATTTAACTTAGGGGGTGTTAGGGTTAGGGTTAGAGTTAGGTTTAGGGGTTAATAACTTTATTATAGTAGCGGCGACGTTGCGGGCGGGAGATTAGGGGTTAATAATTGTAGGTAGGTGGTGGCGATGTTAGGGAGGGCAGATTAGGGGTTAATAAACTTTATTATAGTGTTTGTGAGGCAGGAGTGCGGCGGTTTAGGGGTTAATACATTTATTATAGTGGCGGCGAGGTCCGGTCGGCAGATTAGGGGTCTATAAGTGTAGGTAGGTGGCGGCGACATTGGGGGGCAGATTAGGGGGTATTAAAAATCATATAGGTGTCGGAGATGTTAGGGGCAGTAGATTAGGGGTTCATAGCTATAATGTAGGTTGCGGCGGTGTCCAGTCGGCAGATTAGGGGTTAAAAAAAATTATTAGAGGGTTGGCGATGTGGGGGGGCTCGGTTTAGGGGTACATAGGTAGTTTATGGGTGTTAATGTACTTTGTAGCACAGTAGTTAAGAGCTTTATGTTGCCGCTTTAGCCCATAAAGCTCTTAACTACTGACTTTTTTTTGCGGCTGGAGTCTTGTCGGTAGAGGGTCTACCGCTCACTTCTTCCAAGACTCTAAATACCAGCGTTATGCAAATCCCATAGAAAAGATAGGATACGCAATTGACGTAAGGGGATCTGCGGTATCCTGGAGTCGTGGAAAGAAAGTGAGCGGTAGACCCTTTCCTGGCTGACTCTAAATACCAGCGTTAGATAAAAAGCAGCGTTAGGACCCCTTAACGCTGCTTTTGACAGCTAACGCAGAACTCTAAATCTAGCCGTTAGATTTTACTGAAAGGGATTCTGTTAGTGAAAATGATAATTTAATGAATGTGGTTTAGTGTTTTTTGTTTTTTTTACTCTTTTACAGCAGTTTAGGGTTATTTTTGTATTTTGTTTACTCAAAGTTTACCTTAGCAGCTTGCCTCTGTACTGCACACTAGTATATAGTCTCACTTTCTGAACTCTCTGTAGCTCGGCTGTTTGTATGGATGAGTTTTTGACCAGAGTAAGCTAGACCCTACAGCATGGTAATGTAAAATGAAACCAAGCAGTTTAGAATTAGTTATAGCAAATATTCTCCATTGCTCCTGTAGCTATAGTATTTCATTTAAAACCAATGTTTCCTTAGGTGTATGTTGGACAACTATGATGTAGACAACAAATAATAATTTATTAATGCTCCCATTCATATGTGCTGTTCTGTTTCAGGTATTTAAAATAGATTGTAGACTATTAGCATTTGATAGTCACTTAAAATATTACTTAAAAATGCAGTGGTCCCCCCCCCCCCCCTTGTGTGTATCTCTCTCTCTATCTATCTATCCATCTCTCTCCTTATGTGTCGTTCTCCCCCATCGTCTCTTTCTCTCTCTGTCTCTCTTCCTCCCCCTCTGACTCTCTCATCCCTTATGTGTCTCTCTAACCCTCTTTGTGTGATTGTGTCTCTCTCTCTTTCTCTAACCCTCTGTGTGTGATTGTGTATATCTCTCTCTTTCTCTCTCTCTAACCCTCTGTGTGTGATTGTGTCTCTATTTCTCTCTCTCTAACCCTCTGTGTCTGATTGTGTCTCTCTTTCTCTAACCCTCTGTGTGTGATTGTGTCTCTCTCTCTTTCTCTCTCTCTAACCCTCTGTGTGTGATTGTGTCTCTCTTTCTCTCTCTCTCTAACCCTCTGTGTGTGATTGTGTATCTTTCTCTCTCTCTAACCCTCTGTGTGTGATTGTGTCTCTCGCTCTTTCTCTCTCTCTAACCCTCTGTGTGTGATTGTGTCTCTCTCTCTTTCTCTCTCTCTCTCTAACCCTCTGTGTATGATTGTCTCTCACTCTCTCTCTAACCCTCTGTGTGTGATTGTCTCTCTCTCTTACCCTCTGTGTGTGATTGTGTCTCTATTTCTCTCTCCCTAACCCTCTGTGTGTGATTGTGTCTCTCTTTCTCTAACCCTCTGTGTGTGATTGTGTCTCTATTTCTCTCTCTCTAACCCTCTGTGCGTGATTGTGTCTCTCTCTCTCTTTCTCTCTCTCTAACCCTTTGTGTGTGATTGTGTCTCTCTTTCTCTCTCTCTCTAACCCTCTGTGTGTGATTGTCTCTCTCTCTCTATTTCTCTAACCCTCTGTGTGTGATTGTGTCTATTTCTTTCTTTCTTTCTCTCTAACCCTCTGTGTGTGATTGTGTCTCTCTCTCTCTTTCTCTCTCTCTCTCTAACCCTCTGTGTGTGATTGTCTCTCTCTCTTACCCTCTGTGTGTGATTGTGTCTCTATTTCTCTCTCTCTAACCCTCTGTGTGTGATTGTGTCTCTCTTTCTCTAACCCTCTGTGTGTGATTGTGTCTCTATTTCTCTCTCCCTAACCCTCTGTGTGATTGTGTCTATCTCTCTCTCTCTCTCTCTCTCTCTCTCTCTAACCCTTGGTGTGTGATTGTGTCTCTCTTTTTCTCTCTCTCTAACCCTCTGTGTGTGATTGTGTCTCTCTCTCTTTCTCTAACCCTCTGTGTGTGATTGTGTCTATTTCTCTTTCTCTCTCTCTCTAACCCTCTGTGTGTGATTGTGTATCTTTCTCTCTCTCTCTAACCCTCTGTGTGTGATTGTGTCTCTTTCTCTCTCTCTAACCCTCTGTGTGTTATTGTGTCTTTCTCTCTCTCTAACCCTCTGTGTGTGATTGTGTCTCTCTCTCTTTCTCTCTCTCTAACCCTCTGTGTGTGATTGTGTCTCTCTCTCTTTCTCTCTCTCTCTCTCTCTCTCTCTCTCTCTCTCACCCTCTGTGTATGATTGTCTCTCTCTCTCTCTAACCCTCTGTGTGTGATTGTCTCTCTCTCTAACCCTCTGTGTGTGATTGTGTCTCTATTTCTCTCTCTCTATCCATCTCTCTCCTTATGTGTCATTCTCCCCCATGGTCTCTTTCTCTCTCTGTCTCTCTTCCTCCCCCTCTGACTCTCTCATCCCTTATGTGTCTCTCTAACCCTCTGTGTGTGATTGTGTCTCTCTCTCTTTCTCTAACCCTCTGTGTGTGATTGTGTCTATCTCTCTCTTTCTCTCTCTCTAACCCTCTGTGTGTGATTGTGTCTCTCTCTCTCTTTCTCTCTCTCTAACCCTCTGTGTGTGATTGTGTTTTTCTTTCTCTCTCTCTCTAACCCTCTGTGTGTGATTGTGTATCTTTCTCTCTCTCTAACCCTCTGTGTGTGATTGTGTCTCTTTCTCTCTCTCTAACCCTCTGTGTGTGATTGTGTCTCTCTCTCTCTTTCTCTCTCTCTAACCCTCTGTGTGTGATTGTGTATCTTTCTCTCTCTCTCTAACCCTCTGTGTGTGATTGTGTCTCTTTCTCTCTCTCTAACCCTCTGTGTGTGATTGTGTCTCTCTTTCTCTCTCTCTAACCCTCTGTGTGTTATTGTGTCTATCTCTCTTTCTCTCTCTCTCTCTCTCTCTCTCTCTCTAACCCTCTGTGTATGATTGTCTCTCTCTCTCTCTAACCCTCTGTGTGTGATTGTCTCTCTCTCTAACCCTCTGTGTGTGATTGTGTCTCTATTTCTCTCTCTCTCTCTAACCCCCTGTGTGTGATTGTGTCTCTCTTTCTCTAACCCTCTGTGTGTGATTGTGTCTCTCTCTCTCTTTCTCTCTCTCTAACCCTTTGTGTGTGATTGTGTCTCTCTCTCTCTCTCTATCCCTCTGTGTGCGATTGTGTCTCTCTATCGCTAACCTTCTGTGTGTGATTGTGTCTATCTCTCTCTTTCTCTCTCTCTAACCCTCTGTGTGTGATTGTGTCTCTCTCTCTCTCTCTCTCTTTCTCTCTCTCTAACCCTCTGTGTGTGATTGTGTCTCTCTTTCTCTCTCTCTCTAACCTTCTGTGTGTGATTGTGTATCTTTCTCTCTCTCTAACCCTCTGTGTGTGATTGTGTCTCTTTCTCTCTAACCCTCTGTGTGTGATTGTGTCTCTCTCTCTTTCTCTCTCTCTAACCCTCTGTGTGTGATTGTGTCTCTCTCTTTCTCTCTCTCTCTAACCCTCTGTGTATGATTGTCTCTCTCTCTCTCTATCTCTCTCTCTCTAACCCTCTGTGTGTGATTGTCTCTCTCTCTAACCCTCTGTGTGTTATTGTGTCTCTATTTATCTCTCTCTAACCCTCTGTGTGAGATTGTGTCTCTCTTTCTCTAACCCTCTGTGTGTGATTGTGTCTCTCTCTCTTTCTCTCTCTCTAACCCTCTGTGTGTGATTGTGTCTCTCTCTCTCTTTCTCTCTCTCTAACCCTTTGTGTGTGATTGTGTCTCTCTTTCTCTCTCTCTCTAACCCTTTGTGTGTGATTGTGTATCTTTTTCTCTCTCTCTAACCCTCTGTGTGTGATTGTGTCTCTTTCTCTCTCTCTAACCCTCTGTGTGTGATTGTGTCTCTTTCTCTCTCTAACCCTCTGTGTGTGATTGTGTCTCTCTCTCTTTCTCTCTCTCTCTAACCCTCTGTGTGTGATTGTGTCTCTCTCTCTTTCTCTCTCTCTCTCTAACCCTCTGTGTATGATTGTCTCTCTCTCTCTATATCTCTCTCTCTCTAACCCTCTGTGTGTGATTGTCTCTCTCTCTAATCCTCTGTGTGTGATTGTCTCTCTCTATCTATCTCTCTCCCTCTCTCTCTCTCTCTCTCTCTCTAACCCTCTGTGTGTGATTGTGTATCTTTCTCTCTCTCTAACCCTCTGTGTGTGATTGTGTCTCTTTCTCTCTCTCTAACCCTCTGTGTGTGATTGTGTCTCTCTCTCTCTCTTTCTCTCTCTCTAACCCTCTGTGTGTGATTGTGTCTCTGTCTCTTTCTCTCTCTCTCTCTCTCTCTCTCTCTCTCTAACCCTCTGTGTGTGATTGTCTCTCTCTCTAACCCTCTGTGTGTGATTGTGTCTCTATTTCTCTCTCTCTAATCCTCTGTGTGTGATTGTGTCTCTCTTTATCTAGCCCTCTGTGTGTGATTGTGTCTCTCTCTCTAACCCTCTGTGTGTGATTGTGTCTCTCTCTCTTTTTCTCTTTCTAACCCTTTGTGTGTGATTGTGTGTCTCTCTCTCTCTCTCTAACCCTCTGTGTGTGATTGTGTTTCTCTCTCTTTCTCTCTCTCTAACCCTCTGTGTGTGATTGTGTCTCTCTCTCTTTCTCTCTCTCTAAGCCTTTGTGTGCTATTGTGTCTCTCTATCGCTAACCTTCTGTGTGTGATTGTGTCTATCTCTCTCTTTCTCTCTCTCTAACCCTCTGTGTGTGATTGTGTCTCTCTCTATTTCTCTCTCTCTAACCCTCTGTGTGAGATTGTGTCTCTCTTTCTCTAACCCTCTGTGTGTGATTGTGTCTCTCTCTCTTTCTCTCTCTCTAACCCTTTGTGTGTGATTGTGTCTCTCTCTAACCCTCTGTGTGTGATTGTGTCTCTCTTTCGCTAAACCTCTGTGTGTGATTGTGTCTATCTCTCTCTTTCTCTCTCTCTAACCCTCTGTGTGTGATTGTGTCTCTCTCTCTCTTTCTCTCTCTCTAACCCTCTGTGTGTGATTGTGTCTCTATTTCTCTCTCTCTAACCCTCTGTGTCTGATTGTGTCTCTCTTTCTCTCTCTCTAACCCTCTGTGCGTGATTGTGTCTCTCTCTCTTTCTCTCTCTCTAACCCTTTGTGTGTGATTGTGTCTCTCTTTCTCTCTCTCTCTAACCCTCTGTGTGTGATTGTCTCTCTCTCTCTATTTCTCTAACCCTCTGTGTGTGATTGTGTCTATTTCTTTCTTTCTTTCTCTCTAACCCTCTGTGTGTGATTGTTTCTCTCTCTCTTTCTCTCTCTCTCTCTAACCCTCTGTGTGTGATTGTCTCTCTCTCTTACCCTCTGTGTGTGATTGTGTCTCTATTTCTCTCTCTCTAACCCTCTGTGTGTGATTGTGTCTCTCTTTCTCTAACCCTCTGTGTGTGATTGTGTCTCTATTTCTCTCTCCCTAACCCTCTGTGTGATTGTGTCTATCTCTCTCTCTCTCTCTCTCTAACCCTTGGTGTGTGATTGTGTCTCTCTTTTTCTCTCTCTCTAACCCTCTGTGTGTGATTGTGTCTCTCTCTCTTTCTCTAACCCTCTGTGTGTGATTGTGTCTATTTCTCTTTCTCTCTCTCTCTAACCCTCTGTGTGTGATTGTGTATCTTTCTCTCTCTCTCTAACCCTCTGTGTGTGATTGTGTCTATTTCTCTCTCTCTAACCCTCTGTGTGTTATTGTGTCTTTCTCTCTCTCTAACCCTCTGTGTGTGATTGTGTCTTTCTCTCTTTCTCTCTCTCTAACCCTCTGTGTGTGATTGTGTCTCTCTCTCTTTCTCTCTCTCTCTCTCTCTCTCTCTCTCTCTCTCTCACCCTCTGTGTATGATTGTCTCTCTCTCTCTCTCTAACCCTCTGTGTGTGATTGTCTCTCTCTCTAACCCTCTGTGTGTGATTGTGTCTCTATTTCTCTCTCTCTATCCATCTCTCTCCTTATGTGTCATTCTCCCCCATGGTCTCTTTCTCTCTCTGTCTCTCTTCCTCCCCCTCTGACTCTCTCATCCCTTATGTGTCTCTCTAACCCTCTGTGTGTGATTGTGTCTCTCTCTCTTTCTCTAACCCTCTGTGTGTGATTGTGTCTATCTCTCTCTTTCTCTCTCTCTAACCCTCTGTGTGTGATTGTGTGTCTCTCTCTCTCTTTCTCTCTCTCTAACCCTCTGTGTGTGATTGTGTTTTTCTTTCTCTCTCTCTCTAACCCTCTGTGTGTGATTGTGTATCTTTCTCTCTCTCTAACCCTCTGTGTGTGATTGTGTCTCTTTCTCTCTCTCTAACCCTCTGTGTGTGATTGTGTCTCTCTCTCTCTTTCTCTCTCTCTAACCCTCTGTGTGTGATTGTGTATCTTTCTCTCTCTCTCTAACCCTCTGTGTGTGATTGTGTCTCTTTCTCTCTCTCTAACCCTCTGTGTGTGATTGTGTCTCTCTTTCTCTCTCTCTAACCCTCTGTGTGTTATTGTGTCTATCTCTCTTTCTCTCTCTCTCTCTCTCTCTCTCTCTCTCTCTCTCTCTCTCTCTCTCTAACCCTCTGTGTATGATTGTCTCTCTCTCTCTCTAACCCTCTGTGTGTGATTGTCTCTCTCTCTAACCCTCTGTGTGTGATTGTGTCTCTATTTCTCTCTCTCTCTAACCCCCTGTGTGTGATTGTGTCTCTCTTTCTCTAACCCTCTGTGTGTGATTGTGTCTCTCTCTCTTTCTCTCTCTCTAACCCTTTGTGTGTGATTGTGTCTCTCTCTCTCTATCCCTCTGTGTGCGATTGTGTCTCTCTATCGCTAACCTTCTGTGTGTGATTGTGTCTATCTCTCTCTTTCTCTCTCTCTAACCCTCTGTGTGTGATTGTGTCTCTCTCTCTCTCTCTCTTTCTCTCTCTCTAACCCTCTGTGTGTGATTGTGTCTCTCTTTCTCTCTCTCTCTAACCTTCTGTGTGTGATTGTGTATCTTTCTCTCTCTCTAACCCTCTGTGTGTGATTGTGTCTCTTTCTCTCTAACCCTCTGTGTGTGATTGTGTCTCTCTCTCTTTCTCTCTCTCTAACCCTCTGTGTGTGATTGTGTCTCTCTCTTTCTCTCTCTCTCTAACCCTCTGTGTATGATTGTCTCTCTCTCTCTCTCTATCTCTCTCTCTCTAACCCTCTGTGTGTGATTGTCTCTCTCTCTAACCCTCTGTGTGTTATTGTGTCTCTATTTATCTCTCTCTAACCCTCTGTGTGAGATTGTGTCTCTCTTTCTCTAACCCTCTGTGTGTGATTGTGTCTCTCTCTCTTTCTCTCTCTCTAACCCTCTGTGTGTGATTGTGTCTCTCTCTCTCTTTCTCTCTCTCTAACCCTTTGTGTGTGATTGTGTCTCTCTTTCTCTCTCTCTCTAACCCTTTGTGTGTGATTGTGTATCTTTTTCTCTCTCTCTAACCCTCTGTGTGTGATTGTGTCTCTTTCTCTCTCTCTAACCCTCTGTGTGTGATTGTGTCTCTTTCTCTCTCTAACCCTCTGTGTGTGATTGTGTCTCTCTCTCTTTCTCTCTCTCTCTAACCCTCTGTGTGTGATTGTGTCTCTCTCTCTTTCTCTCTCTCTCTCTAACCCTCTGTGTATGATTGTCTCTCTCTCTCTATATCTCTCTCTCTCTAACCCTCTGTGTGTGATTGTCTCTCTCTCTAATCCTCTGTGTGTGATTGTCTCTCTCTATCTATCTCTCTCCCTCTCTCTCTCTCTCTAACCCTCTGTGTGTGATTGTGTATCTTTCTCTCTCTCTAACCCTCTGTGTGTGATTGTGTCTCTTTCTCTCTTTCTAACCCTCTGTGTGTGATTGTGTCTCTCTCTCTCTCTCTTTCTCTCTCTCTAACCCTCTGTGTGTGATTGTGTCTCTGTCTATTTCTCTCTCTCTCTCTCTCTCTCTCTAACCCTCTGTGTGTGATTGTCTCTCTCTCTAACCCTCTGTGTGTGATTGTGTCTCTATTTCTCTCTCTCTAATCCTCTGTGTGTGATTGTGTCTCTCTTTATCTAGCCCTCTGTGTGTGATTGTGTCTCTCTCTCTAACCCTCTGTGTGTGATTGTGTCTCTCTCTCTTTTTCTCTTTCTAACCCTTTGTGTGTGATTGTGTGTCTCTCTCTCTCTCTCTAACCCTCTGTGTGTGATTGTGTTTCTCTCTCTTTCTCTCTCTCTAACCCTCTGTGTGTGATTGTGTCTCTCTCTCTTTCTCTCTCTCTAAGCCTTTGTGTGCTATTGTGTCTCTCTATCGCTAACCTTCTGTGTGTGATTGTGTCTATCTCTCTCTTTCTCTCTCTCTCTAACCCTCTGTGTGTGATTGTGTCTCTCTCTATTTCTCTCTCTCTAACCCTCTGTGTGAGATTGTGTCTCTCTTTCTCTAACCCTCTGTGTGTGATTGTGTCTCTCTCTCTTTCTCTCTCTCTAACCCTTTGTGTGTGATTGTGTCTCTCTCTAACCCTCTGTGTGTGATTGTGTCTCTCTTTCGCTAAACCTCTGTGTGTGATTGTGTCTATCTCTCTCTTTCTCTCTCTCTAACCCTCTGTGTGTGATTGTGTCTCTCTCTCTCTTTCTCTCTCTCTAACCATCTGTGTGTGATTGTGTCTATCTTTCTCTCTCTCTCTCTCTCTCTCTCTCTCTCTAACCCTCTGTGTGTGATTGTGTATCTTTCTCTCTCTCTAACCCTCTGTGTGTGATTGTATCTCTTTCTCTCTCTCTAATCCTCTGTGTGTGATTGTGTCTCTCTCTTTTTCTCTCTCTCTAACCCTCTGTGTGTGATTGTGTCTCTCTCTCTTTCTCTCTCTCTCTCTAACCCTCTGTGTATGATTCTCTCTCTCTCTCTATCTCTCTCTCTCTCTAACCCTCTGTGTGTGATTGTCTCTCTCTCTAACCCTCTGTGTGTGATTGTGTCTCTATTTATCTCTCTCTAACCCTCTTTGTGTGATTGTGTCTCTCTTTCTCTAACCCTCTGTGTGTGATTGTGTCTCTCTCTCTTTCTCTCTAACTCTCTGTGTGTGATTGTGTCTCTCTCTCTTTCTCTCTCTCTCTAACCCTTTGTGTGTGATTGTGTCTCTCTTTCTCTCTCTCTCTCTAACCCTCTGTGTGTGATTGCGTCTCTCTTTCTCTCTCTCTAATCCTCTGTGTGTGATTGTGTGTGTCTCTCTCTCTCTAACCCTCTGTGTGTGATTGTGTCTCTCTCTCTTTCTCTCTAACCCTCTGTGTCTCTCTCCCTCTCCCCCGTCTCTCTCTCCCTCTCCCCCCGAGTGCTTTTCTGTGTTTCTGTCTACCTTTTATTTATTCAATTAATGAATTGGTAGTGCCATCTGATGGTGTGGCTTTATTTAAAGGGGTGGGGTCAAGCGCCCCACCATCTTTAAATTTCACCAGCCGCCACTGGATCAAGACATTTTTATATTTACTGAATAATGAAGGAATCTATAAGCATAATTTGCAGCATTAAAGTAAAAAGTATGTTTTAAACATATAGTTTAATGGGCCTGGATTTCTAGATCTCATAATCAGAGCAAGCATTTTGTTATCTTGCAAGAGTTTCTGTTACAATCCTTTAGACTAAAATCAGATGTTTACTAAGTTGACCAGTTTTCCAAGACACCATTTAAAGGGACATGAAACCCATATGTTTTCTTTCATGATTAGAAAGAGCATGCAATTTTAAATAACTTTCCAATTTACATCTATTATCTAATTTTATTCATTCGTTTGATATCCTTTGTTGAAAATCATATCTAAATATGCTCAGTAGCTGCTGATTGGTGACTGCACATATATACCTCATGTGATTGGCTCACCCATGTACATTGCTATTTCTTCAACAAAGGATATCTAAAGAATTAAGGTATATCCTAGCCACTGACTCACCAGCCTCTGACGTCACCGCACGTCACTGAGATAGATAGATAGATTTGATAAATGATAGATAGATCGATAGATAGAGATAATAATAGATAGATAGATAGATAGATAGATAGATAGATAGATTAGATGATAGACAGACAGATAGATAGATAGATAGATAGATAGATAGATAGATAGATAGATGATAGAATAGATAGATAATAGATAGATAGAAATAGATAGATTAGATAGATGATAGAATAAATAATAGATAGATAATATATAGATAGATACATAGATGATATATAGAGATAATAGATAGATAGATAGATAGACAGACAGACAGATAGAATAGATAGATAATAGATAGATAGATAGATAGATAGAAATAGATAGATTAGATAGATGATAGAATAGATAATAGATAGATAATATATAGATAGATAGATAGATAGATAGATTATAGATAGATAGATAGATAGATATAGATAGATAGATAGATGCATAGATAGAAATAGATAGATAGATAGACAGACAGATAGAATAGATAGATAATAGATAGATAGATAGATAGATAGATAGATAGATAGATAGATAGATAGAAATAGATAGATAGATAGATAGATATAGATAGATAGATATAGATAGATAGATAGATAGATAGATAGATGCATAGATAGAAATAGATAGATAGATAGATAGATAGATAGATAGATAGATAGATAGATAGATAGATAGATAGATAGATAGATATAGATAGATAGAAGCAGGTAGATAGATAGATAGATAGATAGATAGATAGATATAGATAGAAGCAGATAGATAGATAGATAGATATAGATAGATAGAAGCAGATAGATAGATAGATAGATATAGATAGATAGAAGCAGATAGATAGATAGATAGATAGATAGATAGATAGATAGATAGATATAAGTAGATAGATAGAAGCAGATAGATAGATAGATAGATATAGATAGATAGAAGCAGATAGATAGATAGATAGATAGATAGATAGATAGATAGATATAGATAGATAGATAGAAGCAGATAGATAGATAATATATAGATAGATGGGTAGCTAAATAGAGTTGTTGAATGCAGTGAAATTGCTTGTGTTGCGTTGCTGCATTGCTCCTTCTTCGCACAGCTTGCCAGTTTTCCTCAGTCTCTAGCCATCTGTAGTGCATCTGTGTGCGCAGACCCCTCTATCTGTGTGTTGTGTACACCATAGAAGCAGCAGTTTTCTGTCTTACTTTGGCTTTACCCAGGAATAATAATCACTTATAGAACATGGTTAGGGCTATTAGGGGCAGGAATGCAGCTGTTGCTTCTTTTCTGTGCCCCTACACTGCAGAAGCCCCTTTGTAAACTCGCACTTTGTAAAAATAGTTTGAAGACAATGCTGTGCTCATTCATACTTTATAGTGAGCAGTAGCACATAATAGTAATACCCTGTAAGCTTCACCTTAAATTCAAACAGCCTTTTTAATATGTTTAAAGGGCCACAATACCCAAATGTTTAAACACTTGAAAGTGATGCAGCATAGCTGTAAAAAGCTGACAAGGAAATATCTCTTGAACATCTCTATGTAAAAAAGAAAGATATTTAACCTCAAAAGTTCCTCAGTAGCCACCTCCCATTGTAAAGGATTTCTAAGCAGCATTTTAGTGTGTCTGTCCTGGGACATCTTAGGGGTTGAGCATCGTGCACTCTCATCTTATTTCACCAATCAGGTAAAGGAAGTTTACAATGAAATCTCATGAGAGTCAAGTCAAATCTCATGAGATCACAGTAAAAGTTCATGACCTCAGCACTGCTGATGCTGATTGGCTGCTGTTCATTTCTTCATTTTTTTTTTAATTTTTTTACCTGCAGCTGGGAGCAGGTGAAGTATAACTTTTTACACAGAACTTACTCTGCTGAGCTGAGGAGATTGTGAGGTAAAATATCTTCCTTTTTTACATAGAGATGCTCAGGTGATATTTTCCTGTCAGCTTTTTACAGTTATACTGCATCAGTTTCAAGTGATTTAGCATATGAGTATTATGTCCCTTTAACTGCTGCTCTCTTTAATGATTCTTATAGAGAATACAATTTTTAAAAAGTTCTCAATTTATTTCTATTATCAAATTTGTTTTGTTCTCATTTTATTCTTTGTTAAAGAGATATCTAGATACTGTAGGTAGCGTGCACATGCCTGGTGCACTACATGACAGGAAATAGTGCTGCAATTTAGTGCTCTTACTAATGTTTAATGTTGTTGCAAAACTGCTGCCATAAAGTTCTGCAGAAACGTGCACGCTCCTAAACTTGCCTTCCTGCTTTTCAACAAAAAAATAACAAGAAAATTAAGCATAGGAAGGGAAGCTCTGGATGGGGTTGTAGCGGCGTGGGGGCTTATGTATGGAGGTTGGTTAGATGTAAGTGCAGCTTAACTGTGATGAAACCGAGCAGTGGACCCAGGTCAGGGTCAAAGGTATCAGAGACAGTTCATTATTACCAGAAACTCAACAAAATGAAATGATCTGACATCTAGTTTTGTCAAATATTAATTGGCTTATCACAAGACACAGAAATAGACTATTTTATGTACTGATGTGACTTATGGTACTGTAACACTACCTCCCAAGACAAACAGGATTACTTTAGAGACCATCTTGGAATCATTTGAAGATCATTAAACTACTTTAGAAGTCATTTGCACATCAGACATCATCAGACTTGTAAAGTCATCAGCTAAGGTAAAACAATCTGGATGATGACTTCAGAATGATTAGCAGATTACCTTACTGATTACTTCACAAGATTGAACAGCCAGTGAATAACTGTAGAGTCATCCCATTTAAATATTTTGGCCTGTGGGCAAACTTCTGATGACTAATCTGGAGTCATTGATTACTTCAGAATGACTCCAGGAAGATCATCCTTTTTGATTAGGGCTGCTACAAGAATGGTAGTAATGTTAATTAACAGATAAATTTATCACAGCCACAATCCAATACACATAGCATAAAAAAACATATGTAAAAAGTCCAAAAATCCTTTGAAAATGGGTTTTCTTATGGATTAGCACAGGAGTTTTGCATTATACTAATAAAAGATATAACCATGTTTGCCTGGGCCAAATGCATTAGAAAAACAGGTTTTTTAAAAGGTTATCCCACAGTTGGTGAATAAATTGGAAAGGGCTTGAATTTCAAAATTCCACATTTATCTGTCCAATAAATACTGGAGGCAATAACACATAGGGGTTGACCACAATCCTTTACAAAAAGGTTTCAAATGATTTATCTACAAAAATCAGCCTGGACTTTTATGGTAGTTTTCCATTGATACGTTTTTCTAAAGAATTGTGATCAACCCCATAGTTATATGTAAGCAATGGTGCAGTAAAAAAATGACCTCACACATGAGAGTGTTTTCTTTTTTATGCTCTTATGTCTCTTTAATTGATCAAGATTGATTGTGATTACTTGCAAGTCGCTATTTAAAGGGTTTTTCTTTTGGTGTTTCTGGAGAGTTCTGTTTTATGAAGAAGTTGTTTTTATATTCCTTTAGAACTCTATGAAGTTACATTAAATACCTTTTGCTGCTGTGTAAAAAATTGTTATTTCCCAGGCTGCTAAGACAGTTTTTTTTCTTGATATTTTTTCCTAATAAGCATGTAGGTAGACTCAGGAGTGTGCATGTATCTGAAGCACCATATGCCAGCAGTTTTGTAAGAATATTTTTAACAATGTTATATCTTTGCAGGAGCACTAGAAGGCAGCAGTGTTTGCCGACCATGTAGTGCTCCAAACATATAAACACTACCTACCTAGGTATGCTCTTCAACAAAGCTTACCATGAGAACAAAGCAAATTTCAAAATACAATTAAATTAAAAACATTTTTAAAATTGTATGCTCTGTCTGACTTACAAACAAAATTGTGGGGTTTCATGTCCCATTAAGGCACATGGTCTGCATATAAACATTTACTTTGGTTGATCATGATAGTCATTTCATGGGAAATAAATATAGATCTGCTTCAAATAATGACATCCCTGTCTGTGAAACGTAATGAATTATCAGTTGCATGCGCATCTCCTGGTTGATTTATTTTCTATTGCTTTAAGGATAGTAAAACCGTTACATATTTAAGTAATACAATTTAAGAAAATACACCTATAAGAAAATACAGCATATAATTCTCAGGCTAATCTTTGCTATGAATATACCATTACATCAAGCATTTATTGTGACATGCTAAAATAACTAAACTGGCTGTCGCTGGAATCCAGACGCACCCTCCATCTTTCCTGCCTTGTGTTTAAGAGCTTTTCTGGGAAGCTCCCACCCTACCTGAGCAGAATGCACTCCCTGGCTATTCCCACCTACTATAACCTCCGAACAAGTACCAGCACATTAGCTTGCCTCAATACAAAAAGAAAGCAGCTCGATCCTCCTTTTCCTACAGAGCACCACAATTATGGAACGACCTCCCGCACACTTTCAAACCTTCCCCAAGCCTAATATCCTTTAAGAGATCCCTCTCTACATATCTCAAAACAGAATGCACCTGTCATGGTTGTTTAATTATTTCCTACCTGTTCTATGTTACAGTTTGTATTTATTGTGTATTATTATTGTTTTGTATATTATTGTACCCTATTGTATCAATGCAATGTTATGTGGACCCAGAACATACTTGAAACAAGAGAAATCTCAATGTATCCTTCCTGGTAAAATATTTTAGAAATAAATAAAAATATATAAAGATTTGTTTCTCTGAATACCGTGCATTTTACCTGCTGCCAGTAGATGGCACTTCAAAACCATAATATCCATTTTCACTCAACTGTTTTTGGTGTGAGAGCATTGATGTTTTAGTGATGGTAAATTTTGCTTTGCTGCTCTTTTCAACAAAAGATACAATTTGTTTCTAATTTATCCTATATTGCAAAGAGTTTACACTTTTCTCCCGTTGAACCCCCTCTCCCCGTGTAACACTTTTTACATGATGGTAACATTGCGCCTTCTCATCCAATCATAATCTAAGCCATGTGGCTTGCTATTTTCTGTGTAGCTATAAGTCAGATACATGCAGGCGTAATCACTTGCACTTGTATGCAACGTGCATTCATGAAATTATATATATATTTTTTTAAAACATACTCTATTACTTGTTTTTTAAGGATGACTGTAATTGCTTTCCTCACTACGCAGATCATCTTGCAGCTAAGCTCTCCATGTAAACACTGAATCTCTTGATTCAATGTTTACATTGGAGTGGCTGAGGAAACGATCTGTGCATGCACAAGGCTTCTTTTTATTGGGAGCACACATTTACTACTACGTTTAGAGCGGTAGGAACCATTCTATGAGGCCTATTTATCAAGCCGTCAACCACAAATACGCTGGAATTCCTCAGTGTAATTGTGGCGAGCCTGATTCGCCCTATTTATCAAAGCCTACAGACCGGCAAAAGTTGAAATTTGTGATGTAACATATGATCCGCCGGTCTCAATCCGACACAGATCGATGCTTACGTCATTACAGATGTTCCGAATACAAATTCGGCACTATCTGACAACTTTTGCAAGTTATCAAATTTCTAACAGGTACGCTCGCCACTATTCCGGGCCAGCGTATCTGGTTTTCAGTCCGCCACCCTGGAGGCCGCGGATGCCATAGGAATCAATGGGAGTCTGAAAGCAGCGAAAGCTTATGTTCGATGCTGCCAGATATCCCATTGATTTCTATGGTAGAATAAAAGTTACGTTTACACCTAACACCCTAACATAAGCACAGAGTCTAAACACCCCTAATCTGCCGCCCCGACATCGCTGCCACTAAATAAAAGTTATTAACCCCTATTCCGCCGCTCGCCGACCCCACCGCAACTAAATAAAAGTATTAACCCCTATCCAGCCGCTCCCGGACCCCGCTGCAACTAAATAAATGTATTAACCCCTAAACTCCTGGCCTCCCACATCACTACCACTTTCTAAACTGGTTAACCCCTAAATCACCAGCCCCCCACGTCGCAATAAAATAAATTAAGCTATTAACTCCTAAACCTAACAACCCACTAACTTTACATTAAATATTAACTCATCCCTATCTTATAATACATTTAAACTTACCTTTAGAATTAAAATAAACTATATTAAACTACTAATTAACCTACCCTAACTAGTATACTAAAATTACATTAAACTATATTAAACTATTCATTAACCTACCCTATTATACTAAAATTACATTTAACTAACAATTAAATTAACTATATTACATATTTAAACACATAACCCTACTCAAATTATTTAAATCTACTACAAAAAATTACTAAGTTACAAAAAATAACAACTAGTTACACAAAATAAAAAACACTAAGTTACACAAAATAAAAAATAAATTATCAAATATTTAAACTAATTATACCTAATCTAATAGCCCTATCAAAATAAAAAAGCCCCAAAATAAAAAAACACTAGCCTACAATAAACTACCAATGGCCCTGAAAAGGGCCTTTTGCGGGGCATTGCCCCAAAGAAATCAGCTAATTTACCTGACAATAAAAATACAAATACCCTCAACAGTAAAACCCACCACCCACACAACCAACCCCCCAAATAAAAACCTATCTAAAAAACCTAAGCTCCCCATTGCCCTGAAAAGGGCATTTGTATGGGCATTGCCCTTAAAAGGGCATTTAGCTCTTTTTCAGTCCAAACCCCTAATGTAAAATTAAAACCCACCCAATAAACCCTTAAAAAAAACCTAACACTGAGATCCACTTACTGTTTTTGAAGTCCAGACATCCATCCTCAACGAAGCAGCAGAAGTCCTCAGCAAAGCCGGCAGAAGTCTTCATCCAAGCGGTCGAAGTCTTCATCCAACCAGGCAGAAGTCTTCATCCAGACGGCATCTTCTATATTCATCCATCCGGCGCGGAGCGACTCCATCTTCAAGACATCCGGCGCAGAGCATCCTCTTCTTACGACGTCTTCTGAAGAATGAAGTTTCCCTTTAAATGACGTCATCCAAGATGGCATCCCTTACATTCCAATTGGCTGATAGAATTCTATCAGCCAATAGGATCAGCCAATAGGAATTAAGGTGGAAAAAATCCTATTGGCTGTTGCAATCAGCCAATAGGATTGAGCTTTCATCCTATTGGCTGATCCAATCACCTTTTCATGGCAATGGGGAGCTTAGGTTTTTAGATAGGTTTTTATTTGGGGGTTGGTTGTGTAGGTGGTAGGTTTTACTGTTGGGGGGTATTTGTATTTTTATTTACAGGTAAAAGAGCTGATTTCTTTGGGGCAATGCCCTGCAAAAAGCCCTTTTAAGGGCCATTGGTAGTTTATTGTAGGCTAGGGGTTTTTTTTTTATTTTGGGGGGGCTTCTTTATTTTGATAGGGCTATTAGATTAGGTGTAATTAGTTTAAATAATTGATAATCTATTTTTTATTTTGTGTAACTTAATGGTTTTTATTTTGTGTAACTTAGTTGTTATTTTTTTGTAATTTAGTGATTTTTAATAGTAGATTTAAATAATTTGAGTAGAGTTAGGTGTTTAAATATGTAATATAGTTAATTTAATTGTTAGTTTAAGTAATTTTAGTATAATAGGGTAGGTTAACGAATAGTTTAATATAGTTTAATGTAATTTAATGTAATTTTAGTATAATAGTTAGGGTAGATTAATAAATAGTTTAATATAGTTTAATGTAATTTTAGTATAATAGGGTAAGTTCATTAGTAGTTTAATATAGTTTATTTTAATTCTACAGGTAAGTTTAAATTTATTGTAAGATAGGGATGAGGTAATTTTAATATAAAGTTAGCGGGTTGTTAGGTTTAGGGGTTAATAGCTTCATTTAGTTAATGGCGATGTGGGGGGCTGGCGGTTTAGGGGTTAATAGGTTTAGTAAGTGGTAGTGATGTGGGAGGCCAGGGGTTTAGGGGTTAATACATTTATTTAGTTGCGGCCGGGTCCGGGAGCGGCGGGATAGGGGTTAATAACTTTATTTAGTTGTGGTGGGCTCCGGGAGCGCAGGGATAGGGGTTAATAACTTAATTTAGTTGCGGTGGGCTCTGGGAGCGGAGGGATAGGGGTTAATAACTTTATTTAGTTGCAGTGGGCTCCAGGAGCAGCGGGATAGGGGTTAATAACTTTATTTAGGTTGCGGCGGGGTTCGGGGGTTGCGGGATAGGGGTTAATACTTTTATTTAGGTTGCGGCGGGGTCCGGGAGTGGCGGGATAGGGGTTAAACATTTTAGTATAGTGGCGGTGTTTAGTGACAGGGTATAAATAAAGTTGGGAAAAAGCCGAATAGCAGCGAGCTGCGAGATCGATGACTGTTAGCTGCTCATTGCCCCGTACTTGGTGCAGGCTTTTTGACAGCTTTTTTATAAATAAGGAGAGCGTATTCAGGTCCACGGCCGTGATGTTAGGCAATGTTAGACGAGCGTATTGGTGCCGTCGAATGCAGCATAGTTGACGCTTGATAAATAGGCCTCCATATGTCATTACACCAAGGAAAAAAAATATTCAAGGGGGTAGAGAGAAAACAAGGGGGTAGAGAGAGAAAACAACGAGAATAATTTCTATAATTTTAAAGTGATGCTTTGTCATGTAGAAGCAAACTTCATTTACATTTTTTTTTTTTTAAATCTTACTTTAGTATATAATTATTATTTTTTTACCTTTTAATTTTTGTCATTCATTTTATTGGCTCCTCCCCCAAAGTAGCTTTTCACCAGATAATAGATGTGTACAGCCTTACCTCCCACTGTACACATTATTATAGGTAGAGCCAGGGCTGCCGCTAGAAATTCCCCCCCCCCTCCTTTGACATGTGCAATTGTTGACCAAGTGACTAAAACGTATATGCACTTTATTCTTAATTGTCTAATTGTCTATTTAAACTTGAAAATGTTGTAAAGGTAGTAACATACACCCACACAGACACACTCATACACTGAAACACACAAACACACTCACACATAAGGATTCACATATAGACACTCTAGCAGACACGCAAAGAAACACACTCAGACACCCAAACAGACACTTAGCACTTGTTTACATTGACCTGACAAGTAATGAGGTAAACTACAGTTTTGTAAAGGAGATTTAGAAAACCAAATATGGAGTTCTGATTATCTTTTTGTAAAGGAAGATGACAACTAAATTATGACAACAGCATGCAGTGGCTGAAAGGAAGGGCCCTGAACTGCCTAAACAATAATTTAAAGGTTAAATGGTGGATTGGTTACTTCCGGAAAGGTCTTGTTAGTCTCAAAGTCTGTAGAAAGATGTGAATAAAGTAGTAAGGTCAAAATGTCCTAAAAAGGAACAGACAATGGACACACACACACAAACTCAAACTTGCACATACACCCAAGGAAACACCAACAGAGACAGCCTCAGAAAACACACAAAGACATACACACACACACAGAGACACCCACAGAAAACACACAAAGACATACACACACAGAGAGACAACCACATAAAAAACACAGAAAGACATACATACACACGCTCTCACTGAGACATCCACAGAAAACACACAAAGACATACACACACCCTCACAGAGACACCCACATAAAACACACACCCTCACAGAGACATCCACAGAAAACACAGACATACATACATACACACACACACACACCCTCACAGAGACATACACAGACATACACACACACATTAATGAGCTGGGTAGATGGCTAGATGAAGAAAAGTACATTTAAAAGGTTGACATATGTGTGTTTGTTTGTTTGTTTTTTCCCCATTTTCCCCAACCAAGAGCACCACTTCAAATATAGTGTACAAATTTTCCCAACTGTCAGCTGTACTTATGGATTTTGAAAATACTGTACTCTATATGGTCTTGGTGGGACCATAAGCTGTGGTACTCATACCATTAGATCTGGTTAAATGCAGGATTTAGGCTTGTTGGTATGTATTTCAAAATTAAGTCATCTGTAGTGTAAACTGAACAGTTTTAAGTTAACCTGTCTCATTTCAAACACTGAGCAATCTTAGTCTGAGAGCATAACATTTTATGCAGATTAGTAGTAAGGTCAAAATGTCCTAAAAAGGAACAGACAATGGACACACACACACAAACTCAAACTTGCACATACACCCAAGGAAACACCAACAGAGACAGCCTCAGAAAACACACAAAGACATACACACACACACAGAGACACCCACAGAAAACACACAAAGACATACACACACAGAGAGACAACCACATAAAAAACACAGAAAGACATACATACACACGCTCTCACTGAGACATCCACAGAAAACACACAAAGACATACACACACCCTCACAGAGACACCCACATAAAACACACACCCTCACAGAGACATCCACAGAAAACACAGACATACATACATACACACACACACACACCCTCACAGAGACATACACAGACATACACACACACATTAATGAGCTGGGTAGATGGCTAGATGAAGAAAAGTACATTTAAAAGGTTGACATATGTTTGTTTGTTTGTTTGTTTGTTTGTTTTTTCCCCATTTTCCCCAACCAAGAGCACCACTTCAAATATAGTGTACAAATTCTCCCAACTGTCAGCTGTACTTATGGATTTTGAAAATACTGTACTCTATATGGTCTTGGTGGGACCATAAGCTGTGGTACTCATACCATTAGATCTGGTTAAATGCAGGATTTAGGCTTGTTGGTATGTATTTCAAAATTAAGTCATCTGTAGTGTAAACTGAACAGTTTTAAGTTAACCTGTCTCATTTCAAACACTGAGCAATCTTAGTCTGAGAGCATAACATTTTATGCAGATGTAAAAATCTTAGATAAAATGCCTCCTTGCATCTGGAAAGTCCTTGCATAAAGGGGCAGTAAACTGGAATGTAATATATATATATATATATATATATATATATATATATATATATATATATAATGCATATCTGCCAAAAGGGCATCTACCATTTGTGCATTGAGGAGGAAACATTTCTGCATGGTTTTAAATATAGAATTTCTACAGCATTGTCAAATAATCATAAATACACTGCTGCTAAAAAAAAAAAAATTTATGGACCCCTAGCCCCACCAAACAACTACTACCACACTGAAGTTACAATCCAAAATTGCACAAAGAAATAAAAAAGATTTGCTAAGTAAGTCCTACCTCCTCTGCAAATGAAAGTGATCTGCCGTCTGACTCAGGCACACACTGTACAAAGTGCCAAGTCTGTCTCACACTGCGCATAGTGGTTTAGTGCACACTAAGAAATCCTCTCAAATGCTAATACTTTACTCCTTGTAATAGCATTTCCCATGCTCAATTAGCACTCTGCTGTAGTACCCACTGGTAGCTGCCCAAATTAAAAAAAATATATATATATTTTTAGTTCTTGCCTCATGGGGCCCCCCTGGCTCATTGGGCCCCTGACAGGAGTCACCCCTGTCACCCCCTGATGGTGACCCTGGGTAGAGCAATCCCATCAATTGTACCCAACCCTTTTCACTATATTAACAAGTGCGCTAATACAAAACAGTGTAGTAACATGTATAGCAGAGCGTTCTCATCAAATGAACATTATTTGCCAAACCTTGTCAATTATTATATTCTCTACAGTTCCTCCAAACGTTTAAAGTTATTTTGTAGAGTTTACCATCGCTTTAACATATATAAAGTCATTTACTATCGCTTTAAGTATCATATTTTTTATATGTTTACAACTTTAAATTGGAGTTAACACTACACATCAATAGGATGATTTACCAGGGTTGTGAGCTCGAGTCACAGGGTTTTGACTTGACTTTAACTCAAGTCCCAAATGTAATGACTTGCAACTTGACTCAACATAATCAAAGAAGACTTACAACTCAACTTTATACTTTCTAAAACCAGAGATCGGAGTTGTGATCCCTTTAGGTTGGTCCCAAGATTGTGACAAAAAAAAAATAATATATATATATATATATATATATATATATATATATATAAATACCTAACTCACTCCTTTTTTAATAAACAAACACCAGTTTTATTTATACCTCTTTTACGAGAACTTGTTATAACTAACACTCACTATACTTTAAATGACGAGTACATACTGAAAACTTACACTTGTATTACAAGTCTGTGGTTAATCCTTGTACTCAAGTGATAATCACATGAACTCTGGAAATATTGAAGTGAAAAGCTCTGGTCATTATGACTGATCATACAGCACTCCACAAATCAAAAAACTGGTGTCTATTATATTTTATTTTCACACTATTTCAAGACCATTTATAAAGAACATTGCTTTTGTGCATAGACAAAACAGTCTAATGACATTTTTAGATTTACTTAAAGGGACAGTGTATTGTAGACAATCAGTGCTGACTCCTAGGTAACTCCACGTGCGTGAGCTCAATGTTATCTATATGACACACATGAACTAACACCCTCTAGTGGTGAAAACTGTCAAAATGCATTCATATAAGAGGTGGCTTTCAAGGTCTAAGAAATTAGCATATGAACCTCCTAGGTTTAGCTTTCAACTAAGAATACAAAGAGTACAAAGCAAAATTGGTGATAAAAGTAAATTGGAAAGTTGTTTAAAATTACATACCCTATCTGAATCATGAAAGTTTATTTTGGACTTGACTGTTCCTTTAAGATTGTTAAATGGACATAAAAGTCTATGGAAATGTTAAAGGGGACAAAAAACACTATACAAAAAATGCTCTATTGCTCCTTGATAGTGCCTGTTGACAGGGGTGAAACTACAGGGGGTGCAGAGGTCGCAATTTTTAATTTATTTTTTTAAAATAAAAAACGTTGACCTGCCACTGCCTGCATTGATATCATGTGAGTGTGAAATGATGCTTCACTAGTGTCTCTGACTACAGGGGTTAGTGTTTCTGTTTTACCCATTGGTGTTTATGTGTGTGTGTGTGTGTGTGTGTGTATGTATGTAACTGTGTGTGTATTTATGCATGTATGGGTGTGTGTGTATGTTTGTGGAACCAGCAAATTACAGACCTTGTTACTACAGAATGGGGGGGGGGCAGGGGTAGGCCATTGGCCGCTAGCAGGGGGTGTCAATCAACCCGATCGTATTGGATCGAGTTGATTTTTGGCGATGTCTGTCTGTCGCCTCAGAGCAGGCGGACAGGTTATGGAGCAGCGGTCTTTAGACCGCTGCTTCATAACTTGTGTTTCTGGAGAGCCTTCAAGGGGCATCAAGCTCCCCGCGGAGCTTGATAAATAGGCCACAGAGTGTGGAATTTAAAAAAAAACACGTCCCAATTAAAATGATGGTAAATCCTAGAGTTTAAAAAAAAACTAGGATTTACCAGTGCAATAAATAAAGGATACCTTCATTTATGAACATTAGCTAAATAAATGAAAAAGGTAACTTTTATTTTCTTCCTCTGTTAAACCTAAACAGAGCCCAGGGGTGAAACTACGGGGGGTGCAGAGGTAGCAGGTGCGACTGGGCCCCTGAGGGTGGGGGCCCAGCTTAAAAAAAAAAATTATAATTTTTTTTTTATAATTTTTTTTTTAATAAAAAACGTTAACCTACCACTGCCTGCACTGATATCATGTGAGTGTGACATGACTACAGGGGTTAGTGTTTCTGTTTTACCCATTGGTGTTTATGTGCGTGTATGTATGTGACTATGTGTGTATTTATTCATGTATGTATGTTTGTGTATGTTTGTGGAACCAGCAAATTACAGACCTTGTTACTACTGCATGGGGGGCAGGGGGTAAACAGTGTCACTATACAGTACCACTATATACAGTATGGGGGGTGGACCATGTCACTGACTACTGTGGTCACTTTATAAAGTACTGGGCAGGTAGAGTCAGGCCAGCCATCTCACCGGCAGATTACAGACTGTGTCACTAACTCACTATATACAGTACTGGGGGGTTAAATAGTGTCACTATATATATATATATATATATATATATATATATATATATATACAGTAATAGGGGGTCAGCCCATCTCACAGACTGTGGGCACAGGGTGCCTCCTTTTGCAGACATGTAATCTGATTCACATTTTTTTTCTGTGTTAAATGTAAAAAAAAAAAGAATATGTATTAAATTCACCTTTTTTTGGAGGGGGGAGGGGCGGTTGGGGGGCCCCTTCTTAGATTCTTGCACCTGGGCCCTGTGGTTTCTAGTTACGCCTCTGACAGAGCCTCCTGCAAAACTAATATTTTTCAGTGAGGTGATGATTCCACCTCTTAGCCTATAGCTGTGCTAGCCATACGGCAATGAAGCACGGCTATTGGCTTAGAGGTGGAAACGTCACCTCATTACAAAAATGAGTTTTGCCGTGGGCAGAGAGGGAGGCTCTGTTTAGGTATAAGGGAGAAAGAAAATAAAGGTAACTTTTTTTGTTGATTAAGCTAAAGTTAATCAATGAAGGTACCTTTTATTTATTGCACTGGTAAATCCTAGCGTTTTTGAATCACTAGAATGTACCATCACTTTAACTACCAATTTTCAAAATGTGCACAGTCTTTTTGTATGCAAACTTCCTAAGGCACCAGCTATTTCTCAGCATGTGCAAGAGTTCAAAGTATATACATATATGAGTCTGTGATTGGCTTATAGCTGTCACATGGTACAGGGGGGCAGCAAATGGAAATACATTTTATAATTTGTCAGAGACCAAATCTACCACTCATTTAAAATTTAGACTAATTGCTTTGGCTTTATCTTTTTATTATGCCCTTGTTGATTATGCAATTCTACAGTATTTAACTGTCTCTTAATTAGGTTAAAGGGACAGTTTAATCAAAATTGTTCTCCCCTTTAATTTGTTCCCAATGATCCACTTTACCTGCTGGAGTGTATTAAATTGTTTACAAGTATTTCCATTACCCTTATATTGGCATTTGAAATCGATTATTTAGCCTGTGGTATCCCCACCCATCCTGAAAGATTTTGGCCTCAAGGCTAAGCTGTGTTAACACAGCCAGCAGAAGAAATTAAACTCCCCTTGGGGTATAGAAGAGATAAGGTAATACAATGTTAATTTGCCATTGTTCTCTCCAAGGTGGTTGGTTTATGTACAGATATAAGATAAAGAAGCAGGCATATTTATACAATGTGATAAAGTAATGAGATCTGGTTATACCTACAAGCTCAACCCATTTTATTAGGTTGTGGCTTCAAAACACAAAATCAGTTAATTCATATACAGAAATAAGCTTTAAAAAAGCAAATCTCATACATTTTATACTCTGCAGCTGGTAAAAAAAAGTAATTTGAAACACATTAAGGGAAAAACAATTTTATAGTATATTGTCACTTTAAAATTCCGTGTTGACATGGACAGTACAATCTTGTTTTTTTGTGTCTGACCATGCATAGACCAATAATAGTATAATTTATCTGATGTGTATTATCAGTCAATCTGTGTGTGTTGAGCATTTTGGGCCTTTTGCTGTGGAACTACAGTACTTTGCAAAAGTCTTAGGCCACCATTAGATTTGTTGTTTTGGCAATGGTATAGTGACCATATATAATTATTTCTCAGTCTCTTTATTAGAATACAGCCATAAAATACAGGATATTTATATGCAGTGTAAAAAAAACAAAAAACAAAATCTGAAAAAAACCTGCTTCTATATGCTTAGGTGGCAAGTATTTAGCGTGACATCCCCTTACACTTGAGCAATAGCATAAACCTGGCTCTCGTAAACCTAAATGGAATGGAATCCTACTTAAAGGGACAGTCTATACCAGACTTTTTATTGTTTAAAAAGATAGATAATCCCTTTATTACCCATTCCCTAGTTTTGCACAACCAACACAGTTATATAAATACATGTTTTACCTCTGTGATTACCTTGTATCTAAGCCTCTGCAAACTACCCCCTTATTTCAGTTCTTTTGACAGACATCCATTTTAACCAATCAGAGCTGGCTCACCTGAACTCCACGTGTGTGAGCACAGTGTTATCTATATGACACACATGAACTAACACCCTCTAGTGGTGAAAAACTGTCAAAATGCCCTGAGAAAAGAGGCGGCCTTCAAGGGCTTAGAAATTAGCATATGAACCTCCTAGGTTTAGCTTTCAACTAAGAATACCAAGAGAACAAAGCACAATTTGTGATAAAAGTAAATTGGAAACTTGTTTAAAATTACATTCTCTATCTGAATCCTGAAAGTTTATTTTGGACTAGACTGTCCTTTTAATGTAATTTCTAACACTTGTATTTGTCCTACTATTTCATGTCAAAATTACTGCTGTGAAAAAAGGTCTATTACACCAGGTTTGTGCAAGACATGCTTGAGCATTACATACACATGTGGTATGAGTTTAATTCATGTGAAGCTTGCTAATAGGACCAACTTTCAATCACATCATGCCATTAAAAATGCCAAAGATCACAGAATTTGACAAACATAAAATCATACTTTAGCATCAGCAAGGCCACTCTCAAAGGGAGAGTGCATCAGCAAACAAACTGGATACTCAAGATGTGGTACTCAAGCTGTTATAAAGAAATGTGAAGGATCGTGAGATGCCAAAGACAAAAATGAACTGGAAGGCCAAGAACACTTTCAATATCTGATGAGAAGTTTCTCAGAGTTTCTACTTTGAGAGACCAGGAAAAGTCCAGCAAGGACCTGGCTCAGCATCTGGCAGCTTCACAGGGAGACCAAGTTGACCTTTCTACAGTCCAAAGAAGCTTGAACAGGAATGATCTTTGTGGAAGGGTAGCAGCCAAGAAACCACTTTTTCGGAAGGGGAACAGGGAGAAAAGGCTAAGATATGCTAAAGTTTAGAAAGACTGGAATAAAGATCAGTGGAAAAGATTATTATGGAGTGACGACTCCAAGTTTGAAATCATTGACAATATGTGAGAAGAGGAGTTGGAGAGAGCTAGAAGAATAAGTGCTTGCGGTTTCAGTGAAACATGGTAGAGGGTCTGTCCTGGTTTGGGGTTGCATTTCTGCCAGTGGTATTGGTGATATTGTCTGAATTGATGGGGTCATGAATGCTGAAAAGTACAGACGGATCTTTTTTTCAGCATGATAACGATCCCAAGCACACTGCTAATGCACTGACATATTTGGAGAGAAAACTAGCTGATAAAACACTGATAGTCATGGACTGGCCTCCACAGAGTCCAGACCTGAATATTATAGAGGCAGTATGGGATCACCTGGACAGAGAAAGGAATAAAAGACAATCTAAATCTAAAGAACTATGGGAAGTGCTGAAAGGAGCCTGGTATAATATACCAGAAGATAACTTCAGAAAACAGCAGACCAGTCTCCCCAAAAGAGTTCAAGATGTGCTTAGTGCCAAGGGAGGTCACACTAAATACTGATTTTTGCCTGAAGTAGTCAATATGTTCTGAAAATTGTGTGTGGGGGGTTCTATTTTGTGTACATATTTCCTTTATTTTCTGTTTGTATCTTAATAAAGAGAACGACAAATAAATATGAATGGTCATTAAAACTTTGCTAAAACAACAAATCTAATGGTGGCCTAAGTCTTTTGCATAGTTCTGTAGATGTAATTATTTTGTTGTAGCTAATGTGTGGTTGGCTGGACTATGATCAGTGAAGTTGATTCTATCCATACATTATATGGTTGACTTTTCCAATATCTGATATTTTTCCCAAATCTGCATCAAAACTGTTCCAATGTCAAAAGGAAGTACTGGGAGCAAATAAGCGCAGTCAACACAAATGTAGCAATATTATACATATAGGGCCAGATTACGTGTGGAGCACAAACGTTTGTGTGCAGGTTAAATTGCACTGGTATTATGAGTTGAAAGTAAACACTGTCGCTTGAGCACAATTCAAGTTAACGCTAGTCAGGTTAAAGCTGCGGTTAACTGTTAATGCGTAAACATAAAAGTTGCACAAAACACATAAAAAATATATTACATAGTACAACTTCACTTATAATAACACCATCTAATAAAAAAATAAAAAATAAATTTTGCACACAAAAGTTGCAAAGGCTCAAAGATATGAGATCTCAGGTTTTAGAAAAATAAAGGCTTTAACGTTGACATACATACATATGCATGTCTAAATATTTATATGTATGTATGTATATATTTTTTTTATATATATATATATATATATATATATATATATATATATATATATATATATATCTATATATGTCTATATATGTGTACATATGTATTTATGTATTTTTTGGTGAATATGTGTATTTACAGACATATAAACACATACATACATACATATGTATACATATATAGACATATATATAATTGCATTGGAGCACTTTGCATTTAAGTATACATGTAAAAAAATATTTATGCAATAGTCATATTTAATAAAGTGTTATACTGTGTATTTACTGTAAATATTTGACATTCCAACGTTATGCACATAGCAGAATATATAAAAAGAGAGAAGCGCTCAACCTGGGAACGAACAATAGCATAATAGCTGCTTGTTCTATGGCTAGTTACCACCCAAGAAGCGGCCTCTTTTTGCTCAACATGTGCCTTTCACAGAGAAGAACTTTCCTTTAGCATATCAGTCTGATCCTGACTTCACAGTACAGTCCAGCCCCGAAATACCAGGCAATCCCTCTCTGAACGAGAGAAACAGCAAATCCCCAGACATACATTTCGGCATATTGTGGGCCTCGTCAGTGAGGTGCATCCATATCCCTCTAGGCACACTGAGCAACGGGTCCACGTCTGGATTCCTGCATCACACTTAGGGAGACTTCCCTAAGTGCCATAATTTGCATAAATAAAAAGAGAGAAGCGCTCAACCTGGGAACGAACAACAGCATAATAGCTTGTTCTATGGCTAGTTACCACCCTAGAAGCAGCCTCTTTTTGCTCAACATGTGCCTTTCACAAAGAAGAACTTTCCTGAAGCATATCAGTCTGATCCTGACTTCACAGTACAGTCCAGCCCCGAAATACCAGGCAATCCCTCTCTGAACGAGAGAAACGGCAAAACCCCAGACGTACGTTTCGGCCTATTGTGGGCCTCTAATTCTTTTTCCCACAACGAAATTAAAGGACTACTAAACACAGTAGAATTGCATAAGCAACAAATGCATAATAAAAAGACAATGCAAAACAGATTTTCGTCTGACAAATTTCAAAGTTAGTTCAATTTCCCTACCCACTGCATCATGTGACACACACCAGCCAATCACAAAATGCATATACATGTATTCTGTAAATTCTTGCACAAGCTCAGCAGGAGCTGGTACTGTAGAAAGTGTTTTTATAAAATGATTATACACTTTTAGATAATGGAAGTGAATTGAAAAGTTGTTCACAATTGTGTGCTCTGAGCCGTGAAAGTTTAATTTTGACTTTAGTGTCCCTTTAAGACGACACAGAGAACCTTATCCCCCCTTTCTAGCACTGCTAACTTTGCCAGTGACAGATTATACTGCTTTATATATAATATTAACATTCCCCTCACACCCTGCCCTGTCTGCACCAGTATAGAACTCAGCACATTCAGCTTTACAAACACAATGCCGCACTGCCATACAACACTGATTGCTAGGAGAAGGTGACACATCAAGCAGACTGCCTTTTTAGCAGAGTCCTGCATCAGCGCACACTGGACTTTGATTGAGTACAAATTTAAACAAGATTTATGACAAACTGTCATACAAGGTAGCAGCCATAGATAACTCCAGTAAGTTAGTATGAAAATGTGCAGCATTAGAAAAGAATTACATTAAGTATCCATAGACTTGTGTGGATGTACAGATATATAGATAGATAGATAGATAGATAGATAGATAGATAGATAGATAGATAGATAGATAGAGATAGATAGATAGATAGATAGATAGATAGATAGATAGATAGATACTGTAGATAGATAGATACAGATAGATAGTTGCTAGAAGATAGATAGATAGTTGCTAGAAGATAGATAGATAGATAGATAGATAGATAGATAGATGATAGATAGATAGATATATAGATACAGATAGATAGATAGATAGATAGATAGATAGATAGATAGATAGATAGATAGATAGATAGATAGATAGATAGATACTGTAGATACAGATAGATAAATAGATAGATAGATAGATAGATAGATAGATAGATAGATATGT
Organism: Bombina bombina; assembly: GCF_027579735.1. Lineage (NCBI taxonomy): Eukaryota > Metazoa > Chordata > Amphibia > Anura > Bombinatoridae > Bombina > Bombina bombina. Next base: position 891,801,475 of record NC_069502.1, on the reverse strand, counting down.
GAATAAACAATAAATAAACAGTTTTTTTTATATTTTATTATTAATAAAGCAAGACACATCCATGAAATGAGAAATATTACCAAAGACAATGTATCTGTTATATTGTAATTAATATCTTTATAAAGGGACAGTAAACACTATTATTACTACATTATTACTACATTATATAGCTGTATGTAATAGACACTATTATAAAGAAGAATATGCACAGATACTGATATCAAAATTCAGTATAAAACCTTTTAAAAACTTACTTAGAAGCTCCAAGTTTAGCACTGTTGATGAGGTTAGCTGGAACACCCACTGAAAGGAGCTGGGAGCAGACACTTCCCCTCCGACCCTTCCCTGAATATGAAAAGATTGGTTAGACAAACAGGAGCAAGCAGTAGTCTGTAAATGCACGTATATATCTGACAATTTGGGGCTTGGATGCCGAATTATCAAAGGTTTTGAAGACCTGATACCACAGTGCGGATCAGGTCCGCAAGACCTCGCTGAATGCGGAGAGCAATACGCTCTCCGTATTCAGCATTGCACAAGCAGCTCACAAGGCATCCTGCAATAACATTTTTAAGCCATCCGGTGCAGAGAGAGCCACTCTGTGGCCCTCTCTGCACCGGAGATTGTTGGCTTACCGGCGTTGGTGGGTGGGAGGCAGGTGGGAGGCGGGTGGTGGCCATCGATGGCCTTGGCGACTTGCAGGAGGGGCGGGATCGTGGGCGTGGGCGGTCGGGGGCGCGCACTGGCGCGCGCGCGTGCACGGAAGGGCGGGGGGGGGGCGCGTGCACGGGGAGGGAGCGGGTGGGAACCGCTACACTACAGAATAAAGTTAAAAAAAAAAGCATACAAAAGGGAATAAAAGTTTTTTTTAATTATAAATCAATTAAGGTGTTGGGGTTTGTCTGTTAGGGGGGGTGAATCTACACTGCAGAATTTATATTTTTGTTTTAAAAAAACACGTTTTTTTCTTGAAACTGGGTACTGGCAGACAGCTGCCAGTACCCAAGATGGCCCCCAATAATGCAGAGGGGGAGGGTAAGAGAGCTGTTTTGGGGGTGGATCAGGGAGGTTGGGGGCTAAGGGGGGATTCTACAAAGTAGCATATGTAAATATGCTAAAAAAAAAAAAAAAGAACAAATTAAAAAAACCTTTTATTTTAGTACTGGCAGAGTTTCTGCCAGTACTTAAGATGGCGGGGACAATTGTGGGGTGGGGGAGGGAAGGGAGCTGTTTGGGAGGGATCAGGGGGTCTGATGTGTCAGGTGGGAGGCTGATCTCTACACTAAAGCTAAAATTAACCCTGCAAGCTCCCTACAAACTACCTAATTAACCCCTTCACTGCTAGCCATAATATACGTGTGATGCGCAGCAGCATTTAGCGGCCTTCTAATTACCAAAAAGCAACGCCGAAGTCATATATGTCTGCTATTTCTGAACAAAGGGGATCCCAGAAAAGCATTTACAACCATTTGTGCCATAATTGCATAAGCTGTTTGTAAATAATTTCAGTGAGAAACCTAAAATTTTGAAAAATTTAACGTTTTTTTAAATTTGATCGCATATGGTGGTGAAATGGTGGCATGAAATATACCAAAATGGGCCTAGATCAATACTTGGGGTTGTCTACTACACTACACTAAAGCTAAAATTAACCATACAAGCTCCCTACATGCTCCCTAATTAACCCCTTCACTGCTGGGCATAAAACACGTGTGGTGCGCAGTGGCATTTAGCAGCCTTCTAATTACCAAAAAGCAACACCAAAGCCATATATGTCTGCTATTTATGAACAAAGGGGATCCCAGAGAAGAATTTACAACCATTTATGCCATAATTGCACAAGTTGTTTGTAAATAATTTCAGTGAGAAACCTAAAGTTTGTGAAAAAATTTGTGAAAAAGTGAACAATTTTTTTTATTTGATCGCATTTGGCGGTGAAATGGTGGCATGAAATATACCAAAATGGGCCTAGATCAATACTTTGGGATATCTTCTAAAAAAAAATATATACATGTCAATGGATATTCAGGGATTCCTGAAAGATATCAGTGTCCCAATGTAACTAGCACTCATTTTGAAAAAAAGTGGTTTGGAAATAGCAAAGTGCTACTTGTATTTATGGACCTATAACTTGCAAAAAAAAGCAAAGAACATGTAAACATTGGGTATTTCTAAACTCAGAACAAAATTTAGAAACTATTTAGCATGGGATTTTTTGGTGGTTGTAGATGTGTAACAGATTTTGGGGGTCAAAGTTAGAAAAAGTGTGTTTTCTTCCATTTTTTCCTCATATTTTATAAAAAAAATTAGAGTAAATTATAAGATATGATAAAAATAATGGTATCTTTAGAAAGCCCATTTAATGGCGAGAAAAACAGTATATAATATGTGTGGGTACAGTAAATGAGTAAGAGGAAAATTACAGCTAAACACAAACACCGCAAAAATGTAAAAATAGCCTTGGTCCCAAACGGACAGAAAATGGAAAAGTGCTGCGGTCATTAAGGGGTTAACTGATCTTGTATGCTACTCAATGAGTACTTAGATCAGTGCAGTCGCTAAACATTTGTAATAGACCATTAATGGGTTATCTCTGGTAACAATACAACCATTTTACTGTATATATTAAATTTTCACACGTAAGTTATTTTTACTCAAACCTTTGAACTGATATTTCTAATGAAGTGTGCGTGCATTAGGGGTGTAATTTTTTTATGTAGTGTATACTTGACTGCAAGATAGATGACAGTTATTTTGTATGGTCATAATGTTCTTGATTTCAGATTTGTATACCAATATAGTAATATCACATTATCATTATATTCACATTACCAAAACAACAAAACATAAAACTGCTCTATAATAATGATAGCACTGTCACTATTTAAATTGATTTTTTTAAAGTTTTAAAGTAAACAACTTTAGTATAGTGTTCTCCTATAAGCAGGATGGAAATATTTAGAGATTTAGAGGCCGAATTATCAAGCCGTCAACTATGCTGCATTCGCCGGCACCAATACGCTCGCCTAACATCGCCTAAGATCGCGGCCGCAGACCTGAATACGCTCTCCTTATTTATAGAAAAAGCTGTCAAAAAGCTGCACACCAAGTACGGGACGATGAGCATCGGACTGTTAACTAACAGTTATCGATCTCGCTGCTATTCGGCTTTTTCCCAACTTTATTTATACACTGTCACTAAATACTGCCACTATACTAAAATGTTTAACCCCTATTCTGCCGCTCCCGGACCCAGCCGCAACTAAGTAAAGTTATTAACCCCTATTCCGCCGCTCCTGGACCCCGCCGCAACTAAATAAAGTTATAAACCCCTATTTCGCCGCTCCCGGACCCCACCGCAACTGTAATAAAAGTTATTAACCGCTTTCCTGTCACTCCCCAAGCCCACCGCAACTAAAAAAAGTTATTAACCCCTATACCGCCGCCCCCGGACCCGGCCACAACTAAATAAATAAAGTTATTAACCCCTATCCTACCGCTCCTGGACCCCCGCCGCAACTGTAATAAAAGTTATTAACCCCTATCCTGCCACTCCCCGAGCCCACCGCAACTAAATAAAGTTATTAACCCCTATACCGCCGCCCCCGGACCCGGCCACAACTAAATAAATAAAGTTATTAACCCCTATCCTACCGCTCCTGGACCCCGCCGCAACTGTAATAAAAGTTATTAACCCCTATCCTGCCACTCCCCGAGCCCACCGCAACTAAATAAAGTTATTAACCCCTATACCGCCGCTCCTGGACCCCGCCACAACTAAATAAATAAATAAAGTTATTAACCCCTATACCGCCGCTACCGGACCCCTCCGCAACTAAATAAATGTATTAACCCCTAAACCCCTGGCCTCCCACATCACTACCACTTACTAAACATATTAACCCCTAAACCGCCAGCCCCCCACATCGCCATAAACTAAATTAAGCTATTAACCCCTAAACCTAACAACCCGCTAACTTTAAATTAAATATTAACTCATCCCTATCTTATAATAAATTTAAACTTACCTTTAGAATTAAAATAAACTATATTAAACTACTAATTAACCTACCCTAACTATTATAGTAAAATTACATTAAACTATATTAAACTATTAATTAACCTACCCTAACTATTATACTAAAATTACATTAAACTACAAATTAAATTAACTATATTACATATTTAAACACCTAACCCTACTCAAATTATTTAAATCTACTATAAAGAATTACTAAGTTACAAAAAAATAACAACTAAGTTACACAAAATAAAAAACACTAAGTTACACAAAATAAAAAATAAATTATCAAATATTTAAACTAATTACACATAATCTAATAGCCCTATGAAAATAATAAAGCCTCCCCAAAATAAAAAAAAACCTAGCGTACAATAAACTACCAATGGCCCTTAAAAGGGCCTTTTGCGGGGCATTGCCCCAAAGAAATAAGCTCTTTTACCTGTAAATAAAAATACAGATATCCCCCAACAGTAAAACGCACCACCCACACAACCAAACCCCCCCAAATAAAAACCTAAGCTCCCCATTGCCCTGAAAAGGGCATTTGTATGGGCATTGCCCTTAAAAGGGCATATAGCTCCTTTTCATCCCAAAGTCCCTAATCTAAAATTAAAACCCACCCAATAAACCCTTAAAAAAACTAACACTAACCCCGAAGATCCACTTACAGTTTCCGAAGACAGGACATACATCCTCATCCAAGCGGCAGAAGTCCTCAGCGAAGCCAGCAGAAGTCTTCATCCAAGCGGGCCGAAGTCTTCATCCAGACGGCATCTTCTATCTTCATCCATCCGGCGCGGAGCGGCTCCATCTTCAAGACATCCGGTGTGGAGCATCCTCTTCTTACGACGTCTTCTGAAGAATGAAGTTTCCCTTTAAATTACGTCATCCATGATGGCGTCCCTTACATTCTGATTGGTTGATATAATTTTTTTTAAGGGTTTATTGGGTGGGTTTTAAATTTAGGTTAGGGACTTTGGGCTGAAAAAGAGCTAAATGCCCTTTTAAGGGCAATGCCCATACAAATGTCCTTTTCAGGGCAATGGGGAGCTTAGGCTTTTTAGATAGGTTTTTATTTGGGGGGTTTGGTTGTGTGGGTGGTGGGTTTTACTGTTGGGTGGTATTTGTATTTTTATTTACAGGTAAAAGAGCTGATTTATTTGGGGCAATGTTTATTGTAGGCTAGGATTTTTTTATTTTGGGGGGGGGGGGTATTTTCATAGGGCTATTAGATTAGGTGTAATTAGTTTAAATTATTTTTTTGTAACTTAGTAATTCTTTATAGTTGATTTAAATAATTTGAGCAGGGTTAGGTGTTTAAATATGTAATATAGTTAATTTAATTGTTAGTTTAATGTAATTTTAGTATAATAGGGTAGGTTAATTAGTAGTTTAATATAGTTTAGTTTAATTCTAAAGGTAAGTTTAAATTTATTATAAGATAGGGATGAGTTAATATTTAATTTAAAGTTAGCGGGTTGTTAGGTTTAGGTGTTAATAGCTTAATTTAGTTTATGGCGATGTGAAGGGCTGGCGGTTTAGAGGTTAATAGGTTTAGTAAGTGGTAGTGATGTGGGAGGCCAGGGGTTTAGGGGTTAATACATTTATTTAGTTGCGGAGGGGTCTGGGAGCGGCGGGATAGGGGTTAATAACTTTATTTAGTTGTGGTGGGCTCGGGGAGCGGCAGGATACGGGTTAATAACTTTTATTATAGTTGCGGCGGGGTCCAGGAGCGGCGGGATAGGGGTTAATAATTTTAGTTAGTTGCGGTGGGCTCCGGGAGTGGCGGGATAGGGGTTAATATATTTATTTAGTTGCGGTGGGCTCCGGGAGCGGTGGGATAGGGGTTAATATATTTATTTAGTTGCGGTGGGGTCCGGGAGCAGCGGGATAGGGGTTAATATATTTATTTAGTTGTGGTGGGGTCCGGGAGCAGCGGGATAGGGGTTAATAACATTATGTAGGTGGCGGCGATGTCGGGCGGCAGATTAGGGGTGTTTAGACTCGGGTTTATGTTAGGGTGTTAGGTGTAAACGTAACTTTTATTCTAGCATAGAAATCAATGAGATATCTGGCAGCATCGAACATGAGCTTTCGCTGCTTTCAGACTCCCATTGATTCCTATGGCATCTGAGGGCCTCCAGGGTGGCGGAATGAAAACCAGGTACGCTGGGCCGGAATAGTGGCGAGCGTACCTGTTAGAAGTTTGATAACTTGCAAAAGTTGTCAGATAGTGCCAAATTTGTATTTGGAACATCTGTAATGACTTAAGCATCGATCTGTATCGGATTGTGACTGGAGGATCGTATATTACGTCACAAATTTCAAATTTTTCCGGTCTGTAGGCTTTGATAAATTGGTCGAATCAGGCTCGCCACAATTACGCTGCGGAATTCCAGCGTATTTGCGGTTGACGGCTTGATAAATATCCCTCTTAACATTCCTTAACATTTCAACACATTTTCCACTTTAAACTTTATTTTTCAAATGTTTAGAACAATTCACTGTATCAACAAATTTGGCTGAAATATTTAAATTCAACATTTCAGTATCATACGGTTTCTTTGTTTTAATTGATTTCCTGTATAAAGGTCATTTATATACAGCTATAGCCTAGAATACATTACAAATGGAGCTCTAATTATAATGCAGGGTGTTCTATCCATAAGGTAGCCCAGCGCTAAGGATAGCACACAATCTGGTATTACTAGTGAATGGTAAAAGATTTACCATAGAATTTATATTCTATATATTTTCAATGGATAGTGCAGGGTGGTCAATTATGTGTTGTGCAAATGCTAATAGTGCTGATAAATTTATTGGAGACCTGAAGTAAAGTTTTAAAGGAACATGAAACCTTAAATTTTTCCTTTATAATTAAGACAGAACACAGCATTTTCCAACTTACTTCAATTATCTAATTTGCTTAGCTCTCTCTGTATCCTTTTTTGAAAAGCATACCTAGGTAGGCTCAAGAGCTGGGAGCTTGCTGCTGATTGGTGGCTGCAGATATATGCCTCTTGCCATTGGCTTACTAATGAGTTCAGCTAGCTCCCAGCAGTGCATTGCTGCTCCTTTAACAAAGGATACCATTAGAATGAAGCAAAATTGATAATAGAAGTAAATTGGAAAGTTGTTTAAAATTGTATGTTCTATCTGAAGCACGAAAGAATAAAATTGGGCTACATGTCCCTTTAAATCAATAAATACACCATTTGGAAAACATAGGACTGGGATTCTGGGAAAGTATCATGTCCTATTACTACATATTTGCCTCCTCCAAATCCTATTGCCCTAGGCACATCATAGATGGCTTAGGCAAAAATAAGACCCTGACATTTCTGAAAAATAAAATCTGGAGTTGCAAAAAGCTAACTAGCAGCTAAATATAAAGGGTTCAAGGGTGCAGTTGGGGGACCTCTTCTTCGACCTATCCCTGCCAATGCCATTATATTTTTGAATCCTGCTTCTCCCTCATTTACTTTTCTCTATGCACTGCATGGAGAACTGAACATGTGAGAAAAAGGCTTTACTCTGCAAAATCAGGGCAGCTGATGCATACATCCCTACCAACATTTCATGTAGTGTACCTTGGGGGCGGAGCCTACCACAGTTTTCTAGTAATATAGGCTAAATAATATGGCAGGATTTTTTTTCCATGCTAACCCTAAAACCACATGGTCTAAAATTATATATACATAAAATAATTGCAAACAGGGGAAAAGGGAGAAGAGTTTATGGACATTTTAAACTTATTTTAGACTAATAAACCTCTGAGTTGTTTAACAAAATACAAAACTAAACTGTACTATTGATTTAGTACAGTTTTTTTTCCATTCAACAATCCCTTTAAATAATTAAGCATATTGAGATAAACAGAACATGATATGGAAAAAAACAGACTATTCATCAATGGAAAATCTTACCCTGGGAGATGTCCACAATTAAAGATAATGGAGAATGAAGTCACTTTCTACTTCATCAGTTATCTAACTTACTACAAAGACAGTTAAGGAGCAATTAATGGAAACTCACTGGTCACTAAGCAGATGTGGTTTAAATTAAAAGTACTTTTTCTGGTATGGAAAAGACAAGATAGTCAAAGGTTACTGCATAGATACAACCAACCTTTAAGAACAGTGTCTTATCATATAAGGATGGTTAATGTCCTTATATGATGTGTCAACTTAATAAATATTACTAAAACCATCTCAGTTAAAGGGAAAAGAAAGTCAAAATTAAAACGTTAATGTTTCAAATAGAACATGCAATTTTAAGATCCTTTTTATTTTTTCTGTTATCAAAATATACTTTTTTGGTATCTTTTATTGAAAAGCATACCTATATGGACTCAGGAGCACCAATGCACTACAGGGATCTAGGTGGAGACTGGTGGCTGGAAACATATTCCTCTTGTCATTGGCTCATCAGATGTGTTCAGCTAGCTCCTAGTTGTGCATTACAGATCTGGAGATGATCTTTACTATGTGTATAAGCCACTTGCAGTGAAGGAGGTTGATCACAATAATTTGATAATTACCATCATGTTAATGGATGCAGATGAGCCCTTTTCTATGTTGACCCAATCACAGTCAGCCATTTCTATTGCTTATCTGCAAACATTTTTTTAAAAATTATCATTAAGTGAAAAATGATCCTATACTTAACATATGCCAGTTCTGTTTTCCTGATCACAATCCAAATATACCTAACAACACTTTTACAGGCTGTTTTTCACTTATTGAATTAAACTTCTAAAAGGACTTGATAAACCACATATAAAAGTGTAGCCTTTGCTTTGTGCATGGCCAAAACACACTAAAATGATCTGCCGCCATATTGGATGGCACCAAACAAGACACAAATGCCTCCTGCTTAATCAGCTGAAGTAAAAAAATATTATTGTTTGTATATGTGTTGTAAACTTTAATAGAAATGTTTTTTTTTAATACTGGGCCCTGTTCTTTTTAATATTTTTATAAATGACTTGGAACAAGGATTAAATAGCGACATCTCTATTTTTGCAGATGATACTAAGTTAAAGTGTCAGTAAACTTTAAAAATAATGTTATATAATTCTGCACATAGTGCAGAATTATATAACATTATATTAGCCAAACATTATTAAAACATAATTTCCCTTATTCATTTTTTAAAAAAAGCGCTGTTTCACAGACCTGCTCTGGAAAATTATGTTTTAATAATGTTTGGCTAATATAATGTTATGTAATTCTGCACATAGTGCAGAATTATATAACATTATTTTTAAGGTTTACTGTCCCTTTAAGTAAGGTCATTAGGTCAGAGCAGGACGAACTCTAATTACAAAGGGATTTGCTAAAATTAGAACTATGGGCAAGTGAATGGAAAATGAGATTTAATACGGAAAAATGCAAGGTTCTACATTTTGGAAGTAAAAATAAGCAGGCTACGTATTTTTTAAATGGGACAAAACTTAGCCAAACACAGGAGGAAAGGGATTTGGGAGTAGTAATAGATAACAAGCTAAAGATGGGTGCACAATGCAGAGCAGCGGCTTCAAAGGCTAATAAGATACTAGCATGTATTAAAAGAGGCACTGATTCAAGGGAGGAACGCATAATTCTGTCATTATATAAAGCCCTGGTAAGACCTCACCTTGAGTTTGGAGTGCAGTTCTGGGGACCGATTGCTAAAAAAGATATTGCAGAACTAGAAAAAGTTCAGAGAAGGGCCACAAAGCTAATAAGGGGATTGGAGAAATTAACCTATGAGGAGAGGCTAGCCAAACTGGGTCTGTTTTCTTTAGAAAAAAGGCGCTTGAGAGGTGACATGATTACTTTATATAAATATATTCAAGGCCCATATTCAGAGATGGCAGAAGCTCTGTTTATTCCAAGAAAATTGTTTCTGACAAGAGGTCATAATTTAAGGTTGGAGGAAAGGAGATTTAATCTCCTGCAACAGAAACGTTTTTTCACTGTAAGAGCAATAAAATTGTGGAACTCATTACTAAAGGAGGTAGTGAATGCCAATACCATAGATACATTTAAAAATAGTCTGGATACATTTCTGTATATAAACAAAATTCATGGATATGATTGCAAGTATTAAATGGGTCACCTTTTAATGGGTTATTTAAGCTTAACTGGAGCTTTTTGTAAGTATTTTAGATTTGTATAGGTTGAACTCGATGGACTTCAGTCTTTTTTCAACCTTATCTACTATGTTACTATGTTACTATATGTAAAAAAAATATATAAATATGAGATTTGGCAATACTTGGTCAATTCCGTGTTTTCTCCAATTACGGGAGTATTGTTACTAGTGTCCAATACTTGGTCACTCTTACAATAAAATGTACATCATACAGAAATAAGTAGAAGGACTAACTTATCCTAGATCTTAAAATCCATTTAACAGAACTATATCTTTAAAGTTTAAGTCAACCAAAATGAATGTTACATAGTAACATAGTACCATGGTCCTTCAAGTTGAACCTACTCAGAGATTACCTGATTTACACTAAAGAAGCTGTCAATTGAACTTACATTAAACAATTAGAAAACCGACCCATTTAACAAAAGCAATCAAATCCCTGAAATCCTAGTAAAAATAGTGCCATTGTAGTTGAGGCTGAAATAAAACAGAAGTCCTTCAAGTTGAACCTACTCAGAGATTACCTGATTTACACTAAAGAAGCTGTCAATTGAACTTACATTAAACAATTAGAAAACCGACGCATTTTACAAAAGCAATCAAATTCCTGAAATCTGTTTTTAGCTAGATATATAGCTAAGCCATTTTTAAATGTATCCAAGGTATTGGCAGTTACTACCTCCTTTGGCAAGATGTTACAGAATGTAATTGCTCTTACCATTAAAAAACATTTATGTTGCTGGAAATTAAATTTCCTTTCCTCTAGCCTTAAATCGTGTCCTTGTACCACAAACAACTGAATTGGAATAAAAAGGTCTTCTGACAGCTCTGTATATGGGCCATGAATATATTTATATAAAGTAATGACATCACCATATTTTATTCTAGAGTAAACTGACCCAATTTAGCTAACCTCTCTTCATAGTTTAAATCTTCCATTCACCTTATTAGTTTTGTGGCCCTTTTCTGAACTTTGTCTAATTTTGCAATGTCCCTTTTTAAAATTGGTCCCTAAAACTGCACTCCATACTCAAGGTGAGGTCTCACCGTGGATTTGCACAACATAATTATGCTTTCTTCCTTTGAATCTATGGCCCCTATTTATCAAAGGTCTTGCGGACCTGATCCTACAGTGCGTATCAGGTCCGCAAGACCTCGCTAAATGCGGAGAGCAATACGCTCTCAGCATTTAACATTGCACCAGCAGCTCACAAGAGCTGCTGGTGCAACGCCGCCCCCTGCTGACTCGCGGCCAGCAGGGAGCTGTCAATAAACCCGATCGTAAAAAGAACATGGCCCAGCACAGATCCCTGGGGGACCCCACCAATTACTTTTGTCCAATCTGAGTATGAACCATTTATTACAACACAATCGGCGAGATTATGAGTTTTGCGTTATGAGCTGTGCGGTGCTAACAAGCATTTTTTTCTCACCGCTCACTTACCTGCAGCGTTGGTACTACAGGTTTTTACAAACCCGGCGTTAAAAGGCAAGAAGTGAGCGTAGAGCAAAATTGTGCTCCATACCGCACTTCAATACCAGCGCTGCTTAAGTCAGCGGTAAGCTGGTCATACGTGCTCGTGCACGATTTCCCCATAGACATCAATGGGGAGAGCCGGATGAGAAAAAGTCTAACACCTGCAAAAAAGCAGCGTAAAGCTCAGTAACGCAGCCCCATTGATTCCTATAGGGAAACTAAATTTATGTTTACACCTAACACCCTAACATGAACCCTGAATCTAAACACCCCTAATCTTACACTTATTAACCCCTAATCTGCCGCCCCCAACATCGCCGCCACCTACATTATACTTATTAACCCCTAATCTGCTGCTCCAGACATCGCCGAAACCTACATTATACTTATTAACCCCTAATATGCTGCCCCCAACATCGCCGACACCTACATTATATTTATTAACCCCTAAGCTGCCGCTCCCAATGTCACTGCAACCTACCTACACTTATTAACGTCGCAGCCACTATTCTAAATGTATTAACCCCTAAACCTAAGTCTAACCCTAACCCTAACACCCCCTAACTTAAATATAATTTAAATAAATCTAAATAAAATTACTATCATAAAGTAAATTATTCCTATTTAAAACTAAATACTTACCTATAAAATAAACCCTAAGCTAGCTACAATATAACTAATAGTTACATTGTATCTATCTTAGGGTTTATTTTATAGGTAAGTATTTAGTTTTAAATAGGAATTATTTAGTTAATGATAGTAATTTTATTTAGATTTATTTAAATTATATTTAAGTTAGGGGGTGTTAGGGTTAGGGTTAGACTTAGGTTTAAAGGGTTAATAAGTTAAGAATACGTTGGGGACGGCAGATTAGGGGTTAATAAATGTAGGTAGGTGGCAGCGATGTTGGGACAGCAGATTAGGCGTTAATAAAAATAATGTAGGTCGCAGCGATGTTAGGGGCGGCAGATTAGCGGTTAATAAATATAATGTAGGTTGTGGCGATGTTAGGGGCGGCAGATTAGGGGTTAATATTTAATATTTAGTGTTTGCGAGGCGGGAGTGCGGTGGTTTAGGGGTTAATATGTTTATTATAGTGGTGGCGATGTCCGGAGTGGCAGATCAGGGGTTAAAAATGTTATTTTAGTGTTTTCGATGCAGGAGGGCCTCGGTTTAGGGGTTAATAGGTAGTTTATGGGTGTTAGTATACTTTTTAGCACTTTAGTTATGAGTTTTATGCTACGGCGTTTAGTGTAAAACTCATAACTACTGACTTTAAAATGCATTAGGGATCTTGGAGGTAGAGGGTGTACCACTCATTTTTTGGCCTCCCAGGACAGACGCGTAATACCGGCGCTATGGAAGTCCAATAGAAAAAAGAGTTTACAAAGTTTATGTAAGTCGGTTTGCGGTAAGGCCAAAAAAGTGTGCAGTGCCCCTATACCTGCAAGACTCGTAATACCAGCGGTAGTGAAAAATCAGCGTTAGGACCTGTTAACGCTGGCTGCTTTTTCAGCTAACCGCAAAACTCGTAATCTAGCCGATTGTTTCCTGTCTTTTATCCAGTTATTTATCCATGAGCTAACATTTTCAGATATTCTGAGTAATTAATTTTGTACAATAATCTCTCATGCGGCACTGTATCAAAAGCCTTAGCAAAATCCAAGTAAATCACATCAACTGATTCACCTTTATCTATAGTTTTGCTTACCTCCTCATAGAATCTTATTAGATTTGTTTGACATGATCTATTACTCATAAAACCATGCTAATTTGAACTCATAAACTTGTTTTCCTGAATATACTCTTGAATATACTCCATTCCAGTATCTTCCCTACTACTGATTTCAGGCTTACTGGTCTATAGCTTCCTGGATTTTTATAAAGTGGCACCACATCAGCTTTACGCCAGTCCTGGGGTACTATGCCTGAGGATAACGAGTCTTGAAATAAGAGCAGAGGTTTGGCTATGACAGTGCTAAATTCCCTTAGTACCTTTGTGTGTATTCCATCTAGACCTAGAGCTTTATTTACCTTGACATTATACAGTTTTTTCCAGATGTCATATAGAGCACTGGTTTTAAAACATGTCCCTCCCTCACAGGCCATTTTTTTCAGGATTACCTTCGGTGAGAGCAGGTCAAATAACCATGTTTACTAATCAACTGATTATTTAAAGTGATGGTAAAGTCATCTGTTGTGCAGTACATAATCCTTTTTCTTTTACCTTAACTAGCACATCGATGTGCTTATATAAATAAAAAACAATTTATTCACTCTGTAATGATGATTTTATTTCCCCTCCGTAGAGTTTTTTAAACAGCCTCTCTATAATTTTTTCACCGGTGCAGCTTTGATTGACAACGCTTTTTAGCCAATCATCAGCTCACCATGCGCCCTATGTAAAATATGAACCGCACGCTCCCGGCATCTACACTAACTCTTTGCTACTTACTGCGCATGCGCACTTCTTACGCTAACCTGCGCATTGCTATCTGAGAATACTCAGCTCCTGGTTTTAGCCGATGTAAGTAAACAGTAAATCATTCCTTTCGTAATGATTCACTGTTTGCTTTCATTTCTCTCATCAGCCAGATATTTTTCGATGTCTATATGTTTCAATGTTTGCTTTAATTTCTACCATCAATAATTTCTCTCTTCATATATAAAATAATTGTAAGTATTTTTTGCCCAAAAAATGCTTACAATTATTTTATATATGAAGAGAGAAATTATTGATGGTAGAAATTAAAGCAAACATTGAAACATATAGACATCGAAAAATATCTGGCTGATGAGAGAAATGAAAGCAAACAGTGAATCATTACAAAAGGAATGATTTACTGTTTACTTACATCGGCTAAAACCAGGAGCTGAGTATTCTCAGATAGCAATGCGCAGTTAGCGTAAGAAGTGCGCATGCGCAGTAAGTAGCAAAGAGTTAGTGTAGATGCCGGGAGCGTGCGGTTCATATTTTACATAGGGCGCATGGTGAGCTGATGATTGGCTAAAAGCGTTGTCAATCAAAGCTGCACCGGTGAAAAAATTATAGAGAGGCTGTTTTAAAAAACTCTACGGAGGGGAAATAAAATCATCATTACAGAGTGAATAAATTGTTTTTTATTTATATAAGCACATCGATGTGCTAGTTAAGGTAAAAGAAAAAGGATTATGTACTGCACAACAGATGACTTTACCATCACTTTAACTTGTTTTCTAGTTAAGATATCCTCAGCATCTTGCCTGTTAGGGAGGCCTAATGACAGGTTTGAAAACCAGTGATCTAAAGATAACCCAGTTATTGATATGGGCTTGTATGTTCTAGTTTGTTTCAATGTCTTCCCCATTAATACCTCTCTTGTGTATACTGAAGAAAATAAATGGTTTAACACCCCAGCCTTTTCCCAGTCACTGTTAATTATGCCACCCTTTACACATTTTAATGTATCTATATTTTCCATCTTAGATTTTTTACCATTTATATACTTACAAAACTTTTTGGATTTGTCTTAGAATCCTTCTAAATAACTCTACTCTGATTGCTCTTTTGCATACTTTTGTTACATTCCTTATATATTTGGAATGATTATACTATTTTCTTTGAACAACTGAAATGCCCTGTTTTTTCCTAATTTCTCTTAACACATTTTTATTGAGCCACATTGACTTGGATTTATTTATTTTACTTTTATAACCATGTGGTATATGTTGATATGTATATTTCTTTAACAAAACTTTAAATGTTCTCTATTTATCCTCTTTGTTTTTATCTGAGAATAATCTATCCCAATTTATGCTATTTAATGATGTCCTTAAAATATTGATTTTTACTTTCTTAAAATTAAAGGGACAGTCAAGTCCCAAAAAAAAAATTCATGATTCAAATAGGGCATGTAATTTTAAACAACTTTCCAATTTACTTTCATCACCAATTTTGCTTTGTTCTCTTGGTATTCTTAGTTGAAAGCTAAACCTAGGAGGTTCATATGCAAATTTCTTAGACCTTGAAGGCCGCCTCTAATCTAAATGTATTTTGATAGTTTTTCACCACTAGAGGGTGTTAGTTCATGTGTTTCATTAAGATAACATTGAGCTCATGCACGTGAATTTACCGTGGAGTCAGCTCTGATTGGCTAAAATCCAAGTCTGTCAAAAGAACTGAAATAAGGGGGCAGTCTGCTGAGGCTTAGATACAAGGTAATTACAGAGGTAAAAAGTATATTAATATAAATGTGTTGGTTGTGCAAAACTGGGGAATTGGTAATTAAAGGATTATCTATCTTTTAAAACAACAACAATTCTGGTGTTGGCTGTCCCTTTAAAAGTTTTTTCAATGTAAAGAAATACACAAACTATTTGGGGCTGTTTTAAGTGTTATATTGTAGTGTAGGTGACTCTCCTTCACATTCAGAACCCTGCATAGTGACATAAGCAGCTTTAAGATAAAATTTGCTGTTATAAAATTATTTGAAGGACCTTGCAGTACTGATGAAACCTCTTAGATAGTCCCATCACAATAAAGTTCTTGGCATCCAATTAAAAACATGTGCTTGCATTTTATCATCAGGTATGCTGTTAAGTCATTAAATAAAGCATTTCCGTTTTATAGAATATTTATCTATATAGATCTATAAAATGGAAAATAAACTATTAGTGTAAAGTAAAGAGGTCTATTCCATTGATCAGTGGAACATAGCATAACAATAGAACCTGTCGTTTTGAAGAGCCTTTCAATGTCTTTGAATTTAAACTGTGTCAATCAGTCTTGAAACTGTTAAAGGGAAAGCATAAGCATCTAGAAGCAAAAAATTAACATAGAGGGCCAGATTACAAATGGCGTATTAACCGTTACACGCAAGCGAAAAGGGGTTTATCACGGTTGTTTGCACACAATGGGTTTACCGCTCGTATTACTTTAAGTTGAAAGTAAATGTGATCGCAATTTACGCTAGAATGATTACTGGGTTCTCAGACCTCTGGTTAACTGTTTCTCAAAACAAAAAAGTGTCAGAAACACATGAAAAATACATTATAAAGTACAAACATATTGCACAAAAAAGTCTCAGGTGTGAGAAGAAAAAAAAGGCAGCCAAAGGCAGTGTTTCGGGCTCCACCCAGCCCTTGCTCACCAGCTGTATGAGCAAGGGCTGGATGGAGCCCGAAACACGTATAGCTATGCACTAAGTGTTCACTTATGTTTGCTATGATTTCTATGTTTTTAAGTTTTCCAATAAACTTCAAGTTTTTACTTCACTGGCCATGAATTGGATTTCCTTGTTCTGAATGCGGAGTTTTGTTTTCTCCTATTATATATATTTATATTTATCCTATATAATAAAATGCCAGGTATGTTTATCAGATGCAGTCATGCGCAGTAGAGACTGCATAAGGACAAACATACCTGGCCTTGAGCAGCAGAGGAGTGTGCACTGTGGAAGCTGCCTGTGGGGGCATGGCCGGGCATGCCATGATGAGGGCATGGCCGGGCGTGCCATGATGGGGGCGTGGCCAGACGTGCCGTGATGGAGGCATGGCCGGGCAGGGAGCACGCGTGAAGGGGTGTGGCTGGGCGGGAGCAGCCGTGGTGGGCAGCGCCATGGTCAAGTGAGAGAGAAAACAGAGGGGAGAGAGAGGGGGAGAGAGAGAGACCAAAAGAGAGTGGGGAGAGACCAAAAGAGAGGTGGGAAAGAGCAAAAGATGAGGGGGAAAGAGAAAGTGAGCAAAAGAGAGGGGAGATAGAGCAAAAGAGGGAAGAGGACAAAAGAGGGGAGAGAGAGGCAAAAGATAGGAGGGGGGAGCAAAAGAGGAGGAAAGAGAGAGCAAAAGAGAGGAGGGAGAGAGAGAGAGCCAAAAGAGAGGAGGGAGAGAGAGAGCAAAAGAGTGGGGAGAAAGAGAGAGATTAAAAGAGGGGGGAGAGAGATCAAAAGAGGGGGGGACAGAGAGCAAAAGAGGGGGGGAGAGTAAAAGAGGGGGGAGAGCAAAAGAGGAGGAGACAGAGAGCAAAAGAGGGGAAGGAAAGAGAGAGCAAAAAAGGGGGGGAGAGCAAAAGAGGGAGAGAGAGAGCGCAAAAGAGGGGGAGAGAGCACAAAAGAGGGGGAGAGGAGAGCGCAAAAAGAGGGGGAGACAGAGAGCACCAAAAGAGGGGGAGAGAGAGAGCACAAAAGAAGGGGAGAGAGAGCAAAAGAGAGGGAGGGGGGAGCAAAAGAGAGGGAGAGAGAAAGAAAAAGAGGGGAAGAGAGTGAGAGCAAAAGAGGGGGTAGAGAGAGATAGAGAGCAAAAGAGGAGAGAGCAAAAGAGGAGGAGAGAGAGCACAAAAGAGGGCGGGAGAGAGAGTGCAAAAGAGGGGTAGAGAGAGAGCACAAAAAGAGGGGGAGAGAGTGCAAAAGAGGGGGAGAGAGAGAGCACAAAAGAGGGGGAGAGCGCAAAAGAGAGGGGGGAGAGCGCAAAAGAGAGGGGGAGGGAGAGCAAAAGAGAGGGGGAGAGAGCGAGAACAAAAGAGAGGAGATAGAGAGAGAACAAAAGAGGGGGGGAGAGAGAGAGCAAAATAGGGTAAGAGAGAGCAAAAGAGGGGGGAGAGGGAGAGAGCAAAGAGGAGGGGAGAGAAAGAGAGCAAAAGAGGGGGGGGAGAGAGAGCACAAAAGAGGGGGGAGGTGGAGAGAGTAAAAGAGGGGGAGAGAGAGAGCAAAAGTGGGGTAAGAGAGAGAGCAAAAGAGGGCGGGAGAGAGCAAAAGAGGGGGGAGAGAGAGCGCAAAAGAGAGGGAAAGAGAGAGCTCAAAAAGAGAGGGGGGAGAGAGAGAGAGAGCGCAAAAGAGAGGGAGAGAGAGAGGGTGCAAGGGTTGGAACCGTGGTTTTTTTAAAATAATTGGGCCCGTGTACACGGGCTTTAGGACTAAGTATATATATATATATATATATATATTATAATATAATATATATATAAATATAATATATATATATAATATATATATATATGATGTGTTTATATATATATATATATATATATATATATATAAGCTGTATACAGTATATATATATATATATATATATATATATATGTATAAGTATATATACTATATATATATATATAATATATATATATATAAATGTAGATATATAAAAATATATAGTTATGAACCAGCAGTATATTTTAGGAGCTCTGGCTACATGAATTTGTTAAAAGCCCTGATTTACATATACATACATACACCATACATATGCATTCACAATAATGGGCTGGTCTCTAATTTTTTCCAGGGCTGCTTTTTACTCCAAGTCCGGCCCTGGTCAGCTCCAAAGCAGCAATACATTTTTAGAGTATGTTATCTAACAACACTGCTCCGGGCACCATAAAAAAAAAAACATAACACCATTTTTTCACTTAAGATTCGCTTAGTAAATTGGACTCAAGAGTTAGGGTCTGGGTGACAGTTTTGTAATTTTTGAGTATTATTGAGTGTCAATCAATGCTTTATTACATATTTATGTTATACTTTTATATTTTACATACTGAAGTTGCTTAGGTACAGTCACATATACATATACATACAGAATTTCAGAACACACACTTAGGCCTATATTGACACAAGCATGAGTCCCTATCCCCGCTGTAATATGGTTTGCACAAGCTCGCAAACTGATAAATATGTTGTCGGAATCAATTTAGTTTATCAATTGCTTCTGATGGCACGTTATACCTCAATATCGGCAGCCGGGGTCCAGCTGCTGAAAATATTTTCGCATCCCATAGGAACGTATTAGAAGCCTTTTAAGCGATAACTACTATACCAGGTTTCCAATGAAAGCGCAAGTCGTTAATACACTGTCGGAGGCTGCTGATAGTTCAACTAGGTGTCAAAGAGGAAAAAGGAGCTTTTTGAGACCTATTTCCCATTGATATGTTAACACTTGCAAATAATGCAAGTGTTTCAATATAGAAAAAAACTTAAATGTGCAATATTTGTTGTTGTCCCATATATAGAAATAGTTGTACTTATGTTCTTACGGAAATATCAGTAGGTATTTACATATAAAAAGCAAGCTCATATCTACAGAATTCAAAATTAGAGCTATGCCTTAGGACAGCAATACATATGCTACTTTTAGCTGTCGGCCACTGTGACTTCGGTAGATTACAGCTCCATTTTTATGTGTCAATGGAAGAGAGCCCTTTGAGTGTTTATTTCACATAATTTTCAAATTATTAAAAGCAATTGCTCTTTGTGTCCTTTTAAAGAAGCCAATTTATAATTGTAAATATTTTGATTATATTTTATCTTATATATGTCCATTCATATATATATATATATTGTACTTTTTTACTCCAATTATTTGTTTTGTTTTTTCAGTATCTCTAGCTTGGCCAGTCTCAACAGTTCCAATACTTATCTTTGAAACTGATTCACTAAAGCTCATTCCATAGCTACATAGAATTACCTAAACCCTGGTTAGGCTGAAGAGACATCTGAGTTAATTATACCCACTGAATCAAAACAGTTCACAATCTGGGATGTTTCATATAGGTTCTTATTCAAAATCAAGAGAGATTGCCAACTTGCAGCAAAATCATTTTAAAAAATTCAAACAGCTATTTAAAATGAAGTGGTCCAACCTGATATAGGAAGCTCGCCAAAAGCAGTGTGGAAAAAAATAATATGAATTATTTTATTTTTGGCCCAATTAAAGATGTCATAATTTGTTTATGTCTTCCGACGCACACAGAACTCCAAAAGTTAAATTACAGAAATAAAATACTACAAATAATTTAAAAAATGCTTAAGGGACACTGAACCCAAATTTTTTTTCTTTCGTGATTCAGATAGAGCATGCAATTTTAAGCAACTTTCTAATTTACTCCTATTATCAATTTTTCTTCATTCACTTGCTATCTTTATTTGAAAAATAAGACATCTAAGCTTATTTTTTTGGTTCAGAACTCTGGACAGCACCTTTTTATTGGTAGATGAATTATCCACCAATCAGCAAGAATAACCCAGGCTATTCACCAAAAATGGGCCGGCATCTAAACTTACATTCTTGCATTTCAAATAAGATACAAAGAGAATGGAAGAAAATTTGATAATAGGAGTAAATTAGAAAGTTGCTTAAAATTGCATGTTCTGTTTGAATCACGAAAGAAAATATTTGGGTTTAGTGTCCCTTTAAAGTGACATTAAACGCTAAATATTTTTATAAGCATAGTATAGACGTTAAAAAAATAGGGGAAATGACGGAGGGGACGCAGCTGCTGTGAGCTAATATAAAGTGACCCACCAGTTCATAATCAAATACTGGTATGGCCTTAATATAACAGTAATGTGGTGCAGACCCTTAGAATAGATTATATGGGTTTAAGACAGAGAAGAAATCCTGAGCCAGGTATATCAGGATGAAAGACAGGGAATTCAGCACTCTTTTCAAAAAGTATTTTATTTAGCTCAATAAAAGTAAAATGAGGAGTATCCAAAAAATAATAAACTTACGTGGCCAACAAGAGAGGACAATCTCTAGCATTTATTTATTTAGCGTGACATATTGTTTAAAAAACAGATACAATATGTCTAAATATTATGGACCAAAAATTGTACATACAAAAGAAAAAATATAAACACAAAATTATAATACAAACCTGACCGGTCAGGGGTAAGTGTGAATGCTTGAACATAGTACATATACTGACAAAAGAGTTTCAAAAGGTATAACCAATATTACAGCAGATAGCTTAATCTGCTGTGTTTTATCATGTCAGACAGAGATATCTCATTGTATGAACCGTTGAGTAAATGTATTTCATAGGAAGCCTTTGTCAGACTACTACACCCTGCTGCGAACGGCACCTTCAAGTATAAGGTTAATTGCCGGGCAGGTGTAAGAATGGGATCTAAGTAGATACTGACATTGCGCCCAAGAAAATATAGTGTAACTATGGGCAGTACATATAAGGCATGTCAATGTCGTGTACATACATTTATATGAGCAGTTATCTTAGTGAGAACACACTTAATAAACTACTACACCCTGCTGCGTACGGCACCTATTATGTAAGGCTTAATGCCGTGCAGGTATATTGATGGGATCTAAGTAGTTATTAATAATGTATCTCAAAATATGTACATACGTCTGTTAATAAGCAAGTAGCAAACAGTATAAGCGTAAGCATAGAAAATAGCTCAGCAGGAATGAGTAACGGACAGATAGTAGCATATATTTCTGTTAGTTGCTAGGCAGTCTCGTGCAAGCAGTCTTAAATACATGAGGGATGAAAAGTTCATGATAGGAATGGTAAGCATAAATGCAAAGTAGAAGACTGCATAGTAGTTTTGCATAGTGATGGTGTTGTTTAGAGACTTGCAATTTTACTCTTACAACCGGGTAGCGATATCCAGATCATATAAAGATGTGCCTATTTATCAGGCAAGAGTTATAGTAGCATACGACCTGTTTCCTGCACATTCCTGCACATTCCAAAGACTAGTAGAATGATTAAAAAGTCCTTTTTGGATCCCCACAGTCGTCTTACAGGAGATCCTTCGTTAGCGATTAGTTTGCAAAGCGTCTATGTTCAGTGGCGTTCACACAGACCACATGTTCCGTGTCGGCTTGTCCAATGCCGACGCGCGTTTCACCCGCTGGGTGTGTCGGGCTTCGTCAGGGCGTAATGACGTAGGGAGCTTCTCCTCTCCCTTTTAAGCTTAAGGGAATGCACGCCCTATTGAAAAGCTATAGAGTTCAATAGTGCTAAACAGGATAATTAAAAACATGAGGACTCACTATATAATATTCAGATTCTGATATTGGTAATATTGAAAACATAGCAAGCCTAACTTTTAACCTAAGTGAAAAGTTATATAAAACAAAATATGTACAAAATAAGTCATGATTTGGTCAATGCATTATTATATGAAAAATACAGAAAAGTTACCAAATAAAATTTACGCCAATAAGGGCCCTGAATTCAAAAAAACTCAATTGAAAAATTGTATTATATTACAACAGTGTAAACTACTACTTTGAAGTTAGTACTCAATTGAGTAATTTTATTACATCACTGTATGGTACACGAATGTCTGAAAACGAGAATGGGATTAAGATGACAACCATGCCTTATAAAAAGCAGGCCATGTCTATCCTGTCATTCAACCCATTGGGTATCTGGGTTTGTAGGATCGTGATCCACCTACATTCCTTCTGGAGGAGGACTTTATCGTTATCACCCCCTCTGTTATTAGTAATACCTCTGTCAATACCAATGAGATGAGAGGGAGTCAGGATTGCAGGCATGAATTTCTTCAAAATGTTTTGCCACATTACTCTTGGGATTTTTATATTTAAGATCATCCCTATGTTCAGTTATCCTGTCCTTTATGGCTCTCCTGGTTTTACCCACGTAAAAACGTGGGCAACTGCCAGGAGAGGAGGTAAATAACCCCCTTCAGTACGGCATGTAATGTGGTGTTTTAATTTGTATATTTTGCCTGTGTGGGTTGAAAACACTTTAGTTTTTATCATGTATTTGCACGCCACACATCTTCCACAGGGATGATTTCCAGTGGACCTATGTGTGGTAAGCCCAATCTGTTTGTTTTTTGAGGTGATGTATATTGACTTCTAACACGACTTTGTCTCTCAGATTGGGTGCTCTTTCTGGCAGTGATTTGTGGGGTGATCTCCTACCTCTCTAGTACCCCTTCATCACTCGTTAAAAACGTGCCAGTTTTCTCCTGTATTTTTCTCAGGGTTTTCCGAGTGACAATTGTAGTCCGCTATTAATCTAATTGGACCCTGTTTTGCTTTTTTGCTTTGGGTATAAGAAGTTGCCTCTCGATTAGAATTAGCTGCTTCATTTAGAGCTATATTGACAACTCTTTTAGAGTAACCCCCCTATTTAAAAACGTTGGTGCATCTCTTTAGCATGCTCGTAGTATTTTGTTTTAGTGGAGCAGTTACGACGTAGTTCGTGAGGAACTGCCCCTTAGGTATCCCCCTTCTCAGACCCGGTCAGGTTTGTATTATAATTTTGTGTTTATATTTTTTTCTTTTGTATGACAATTTTTGGTCCATAATATTTAGACATATTGTATCTGTTTTTTAAACAATATGTCACGCTAAATAAATAAAATGCTAGAGATTGTCCTCTCTTGTGGCCACGTAAGTTTATTTTTTTGGATACTCCTCATTTTACTTTATTGAGCTAAATAAAAACTACTTTTTGAATAAGAGTGCTGAATTCCCTGTCTTTCATCCTGATATACCTGGCTCAGGATTTCTTCTCTGTCTTAAACCCATATAATAGTATAGACGTTATTCCCCTGCCTACCTCGAGTCATGGTTGCCATCTGGATTTTAATGCATTCCAGTACTGACATGTTTGCACATGTGCAGAAAACTCTCCTTCAGATACATGCATTGAAAATTAATTTCCAATATGGCGGCACACATATTGAGAGGGAGGTGCATGAAGTGTTTAGTGCCCCTATAAAATAAAAAAAACTTGTAAAAGAAACACCCAAAAAATAAAAACCTCACTTTCATTGCTTGTTTTTTTTTTTCAGGGGCACCTTAAAAACTATATTGTTTTGCAGTAATATTGGGCGGCATATTTTCCCTGCATTTCGTTTTGAACATGCGTGAAAACATGACGCAAATTAAAGAAACACGCTTGAAAGTATGTGCAGCGTCTTTTGAATAAAAGCCCATGAAATTATACATGGAGTAATATGTGGACGATTCAAAAAAGTGCAATCATGTCTTCTGACGCAAAACTTATGCTACATCAATTAATAAAGCAGTAGTAAAAGAAAATAGTTGAATTATATGTTAATTAAATATAAATTGATAACCTATTTACATAAAGTTTAGTAAACAGCAATGCATTAAAACCTCTTGCTTTCAAATAGCAAGAAATTGATCGTGACAAAATAGGAAACCTATGCATCATACAGGATAATGACAGGATGATATGAATTGGATTAGACGGTTTCCTATTCTGCAAGCCACTAATGCATTTCATAGGAAAATAAATGAATCCCCATTTACACAATGATATAATACTTAAGATATTGCAATATAGATATGTAAAACCAGTCAAGAATACTTGTCAGGCAAATAAATACTGATGGAGAGCACATAATTTACTACCTTGTCTTCTTTAATCTTAAAAGGGGCATTAAACAAAATATTTAATTTCCTCATAACATGATTTATTTATGAGTAGTAAAAATGTATTGCAATGTACTTTCATTTGACGAGATTTCGAGTTTTACGCTAAACACGGTGTTAAAATAACGGCAAAAAAGTTGTGTTATTTCATTCTCCATAGTGCTGCCATTACGAGTTACTGAAAAGCCTCCTTGTGCTGTGCGTTATGGTGCGTTAAGTTCCATACCGCACAAAACCCAAGGGCTGAGTTGATGTGCTCGTGCACGCTTTCCCCCATAGACATCAATGGGGAGAGAGTGTTAGAAAAAAAACAACACCTGCAATCACGGAATGGAGATTGCTGTAACGCATCCCCTTGATGTCTATGGGGAAAAGAAAATTACATTTAAACCTAACACCCTAACATAAACCCCAAGTCTAAACACCCCAATTTCCGCCCTCCCCGACATCGCCGACACTAATAAAAGCTATTAACCTCCAAATCCTCCGCTACTTGACACTCGCCGACACTGAAAATTATTATTAACCCCTAATCCGCCACTCCCCGACATCGCTGTCACTAAATAAAGTTATTAACCCTTATCTGCTGCTCCCGACATCGGCCGCCTACCTAAATAACCTATTAATCCCCAAAACCTCCGGCCTCCCACATCGCCGCCACTAAATAAACCTCTTAACCGCTAAACCTCTGGCCTCCCACATCGCCGACACTAAATAAACATATTAACCCCTAAACCTCCGGCCTCCCACATTGCTGCCACTAAATAAACCTATTAACCCCTAAACCGCCAGCCCCCCACATAGCAAAACACTAAATTAAACTGTTAACCCCTAAACCTAACACACCCCTAACTTTAAATTAAAATTACAATATAACTATATTTAAATAAAAAAAAACTTACCTGCGAAATAAAAATAAACCTAAATTTAAACTATAAATTAACCTAACATTACTATTCTAATAATGTAAAAAAAAAACTACCAATCAAAAAAATCTAAATTACAAATTTTAAAAAAACCTAACACTACGAAAAAAATAAAAAAATCTAAAATTACAAAAAATAATAAACACTAAATTGCGAAAAAATAAAAAACACTAAGATTACAAAAAATAATAAACTAAATTATCAAAAATAAAAACAATTACACCTAATCTAATAGCCCTATAAAAATAAAAAAGCTCCCCCCAAAATAAAAATACCCCCTAGCCTACAATAAACTACCAATAGCTCTTAAAAGGGCCTTTTGTAGGGCATTGTCCTAAGTTAAACAGCTCTTTTACCTGTAAAAAAATACAAAGTCCCCCCAACAGTAAAACCCACCACCCAACCAACCCTCCAAAATAACCTAACTCTAAAAAAAAACTAAGTTACCCATTGCTCC
The DNA here is from genome assembly GCF_027579735.1 of Bombina bombina. Lineage (NCBI taxonomy): Eukaryota > Metazoa > Chordata > Amphibia > Anura > Bombinatoridae > Bombina > Bombina bombina. Next base: position 891,775,298 of record NC_069502.1, on the reverse strand, counting down.
ATAAGGGGCATTTGTATGGGCATTGGCCTTAAAAGGTTATTCAGCTCTTTTTCACTGCCCTTAAAAGGGCATTCAGCTCTTTTACAATTACCCAAAGCCCTAATCTAAAAAAAAAACACCCAAAAAAATCTTCATCCAGGCTGCGACACCTTCATCCATCTCGGGGACGTCTTCTAATCTTCATCCCGGAGGCCAGATTTCAGTAGCTCTCATCCTATTGGCTGTTTTGAACAGCCAATAGGATTTCAGAAGCTCTCATCCTATTGGCTGATTTGAATTTAAAGAATCAAATCAGCCAATAGGAATGCATGGTACGCCATTTTGAAATGGCTACCTTGCATTCAACTTCAGTGTACGGCGGTGACCGTATGAAGAGGACGCTCCATGCAGGATGGCATCGGCTTCCAGGATAGCTCCGCTCCGCGCTGCCGGGATGAAGCTAGAAGATGTCCCCGATATAGATGAAGGTGTTGCCACCTGGATGAAGATACAGAGAGGCTGACTGACACCTCCATTGGCTATGAGCATCTGAAAAGAAGACTGGAACTTTTTATAACATGATACAGACAGCAATCTACTCACCAAATTGTACAACAATGTTATTCAGAGGTATTGTAGATTAATTAGTCCAGTAACCCATGATATATGGTAGATTATATTTGATTCACTTGCAATTTAACATGACCGCTGTCCCTTCTTAATAGGCTGTACCTATAATTCAGACCTTCTTGGTTTACCTAACATAATTATTATTTATGCAACCTTTACTTTTTTACCATACCAATACTCTCTTACTATCACTCTCTGTGTTTTTTTTCCTGTTTTTCTTTCCTTCTATTTCTCCATACCTCTGTAAGGGGTCCGATCCACTCAATGGTCTGAGAACTTTTGAGAGAGGTAGATGTTCGAATGCAGATAGGTTGTAGAAGGAACTACTTGAGATCGTCTTTATGCTGTGATGGACAACTTGGAGATTGTGTCAAATTTCTGTAGTGTCTGCAATGTGAAAGAGTTTGGGTTAAAGGGCACATCTGTAACTGCTTCAGTTTTGATTATCCTGATGGATGAGGCAAAGTTGTCAATGAATTCGCTACTGGCCACAAAAATAGTTCATATACTCTCTCTTGTAACAATGAAGTAGAGCACATCCCTCATGTGTTCTACCATTAGATGGGATGACAAGAAACGGTTCTGATGCTGGTCTAGCACTTGGCTTATTTAGAAGTAGGAGTCTAGGAGACTGCAGTTTTTAGACAGAAGCTGAATCTTGCTTTGGCTGGGGCAAAGTCTTTGGGGGAGATTTACCAAGCAGCGGATTCTGCTATCTCCGCATGCAGTTTCCAGCTCGCCGGAAACTGTAGTTAAGAAGCAGCAGTCGTAAGACCGCTGCTCCTTAACTTGTCCGCCACCTTTTAGGTGGCAGACTGCAATCATCCCGATCCGATCGGAATGATTTACACCCCCTGCTAGCGGGCAACGCAACGTCCATTCCACACTCAAAAAAATTAAGTTTTTGCAATGGGATTTTCATAGCACCGGTATTACAGGTTGTGCGGTTAAGCTAAAAAGCTTGCATTACAGACTATACCGACACGATCCATACCGCCATCTGAAAGCAGTAGTTATGAGTTTTGTGCCACAAAAATGTTTCACAAAACTCATAACTAAAGTGTTACAAAGTACACTAACACCCATAAACTACCTATTAACCACTAAACCGCCACCCTCCTGCATCACAAACACTATATTAAACCTATTAACCCCTAATCTGCCGCCCACCCACATCGCAAGTATTAAATAAATGTATTAACCCCTAATCTGTCGCTTCCGACATCGCCAACACTAATAAAAATTATTAACCCCTATTCCGCCGCTCCTCAACATCACCGCCACTATAATAAATTTATATACCCCTATTCCGCCACTCCCCGACATTGACAACACTGTAATAAAGTTATTAACCCCTAAACCTCCAGCCTCCCATATCTCTGCAACTAAATAAACCCATTAACCCCTAAACCTCCGGCCTCCCACATCTCCGCCACTAAATAAACCTATTACCCCTAAACTGCCACCCCCCACATCGCAAAACACTAAATTAAACTATTAAAGGGACATGAAACCCACATTTTTTCTTTCATGATTTAGAAAGAGAATGCAATTTTAAACATATTTATATTTTACTTCTATTATCTAATTTGTTGTATTCTCTTGATATTCGTTGCTGAAAAGCATATCTAGATATGCTCAGTAGCTGATGATTGGTTGCTGCACATAGAAGCCTCATGTGATTGGCTCACCCATGTGCATTGCTTTTTCTTTAATTAAGGATATCTAAAAAATGAAGCAAAATAAATAATAGAAGTAAATTGTAATGTTGTTTAAATTTGTATGTTCTATCTTAATCATGAAAGAAAGATTTTGGGTTTAGTGGCCCTTTAACCCCTAAACCTAACACCCCCCTAACTTTAAAGGATTACTGTGAAAAGATTTTTTGTATGCACAACGATTTTATAAAAACATTTTTTAATATGAAATTAACAAAATGCACTTATAATCAATGTGAAACGATCCATTTATCATATTAAAAAATGTTGTTTTATATTATTCGTCATGACGTAATGAACGACAACCCACTAAGATGGGCTGTGCAATCGTTCATTGCATTCCTCCAATCAGCGGCCGTCTAGTTGCATATCATTAATATGCAATTGTCGACTTGCGCATGCGCATTACGCCCTTGATGCTCACGCATCTGCTTCTGAAGCCTATTTATCCAGGCATAGACGGTCTTTAATGACGTTCCGCAAGTCTGCGCTTGCGCATTGCGGCTAGGTGCCTGCCATATTCCAACCTCGGTTCTCCGTCCGGATTGCACACCCAGCAACAGTACCCACTGATTGGTTTTGGAAAAATATTAAAAAATTACATATAATAGCGGTCGAAACTGTAAAATTTGAGAAATTAGAGTGATTTGAAAAGTGTATTTTTTCAAATCTTTAATTGATTTATGCTAAGTTTATTTTTGGTTACAGTGTCCCTTTAAATTAAAAATTACAATATAACTATATTTAAATAAATAAAAACTTACCTGTGAAATAAAAATAAACCTAACATTAAACTATAAATTAACGTAACCTTACTATTCTTATAAAATAAAAAATACTCCAATTAAAAATCTAAATTACAAATTTAAATAGCTAACACTACGAGAAAAAAATTTTAAAAATCTAAAATTACAAAAAATATATAAACACTAAATTACGAAAAATAAAAAAACACTATAGCTTACAAAAATAATAAACTAAATTATCAATAAATAAAAACAATTACATCTAATATAATAGCCCTAGAAAAATAAAAAGCCCCCCAAAAGTAAAAAAAACCCTAGCCTACAATACCAATATTAAAAAGGGCCTTTCGCAGGGCATATGTCCTAAGTTAAACAGCTCTTTTAACCTGTAAAAATAATACAAATTCCCCACAACAGTAGAAACCCACCAACCAACCAACCCTCCAAAATAAAAAACTAAGATTCCATTGCCCTTAAAGGGGCATTTGTATGGTCATAGCCCTTAAAAGGGCAATCCGCTCTTTTTCATTGCCCTTAAAAGGGCATTTTAGCTCTTTTTCAAAAGCCCAAACCCTAATCTGAAAAATAAGACCCCAAGAAGTACAAAAATACCTAACACTATCACCAGAATAATCGTCTCACAGTTGCTGAAGTTCGGACATCTAGGCGGCGAGAAGTCTTCATCTAGGCAGCGACATCTTCATCCATTGCAGGGGCGTCTTCTATCTTCATCCCGGTGGAGCGGCGAAGACATCCAGCATGGAGCGTCCTCTTCATACGGTCCCCGCTGTACACTGAAGCTTCAATGCAAAGTATTGCATTTTGAAAAGGCTACCTTGCATTGAAGCTTCAGTGTACGGCAGGGACTGTATGAAGAGGACTCCACCCTGGATGTCTTCGCTGCTCCGCACCACTGGGATAAACATAGAAGACGCCCCTGCGATGGATGAAGATGTTGCCGCCTGGATGAAGACTTCTTGTCGCCTGGATGTCCGGAATTCAGCAACTGTGAGTAGATATTCTGGGGTTAGTGTTAGGTATTTTTTTTATTTTTGGGGTAGGTTTTTTTCAGATTAGGGTTTGGGGGTTTGAAAAAGAGCTAAATGCCCTTTTAAAGGCAATGAAAAAGAGCTGATTGCCCTTTTAAGGGCTATGACCATACAAATGCCCCTTTAAGGGCAATGGGAATCTTAGGTTTTTTTTAGAGTTAGGTTTTTTAATAAACGAAATTATCAAAATAACCCCCCCCAGCCTACAATACCAATAGCCCTTAAAAAGGGCCTTTTGTAGGGCATTGTCCTAAGTTAAACAGCTCTTTTACCTGTAAAAAAAATAAAAATTCCCCCAAAAGTAGAACCCACAAACCAACCAACCCCCCAAAATAAAAAACCTAACTCTAAAAAAAACCTAAGATACCCATTGCCCTTAAAGGGGCATTTGTATTGTCATAGCCCTTAAAAGGGCATTCAGCTCTTTTTCTTGCCCTTAAAAGGGCAATTTAGCTCTTTTTCAAAAGCCCAAACCCTAGTCTGAAAAAAAAACACCCCAAAAAATACAAAAAATACCTAACACTAACACCAGAATATCGTCTCACAGTTGCTGAAGTCCGGATATCTAGGCAGCGAGAAGTCTTCATCTAGGCAGCGACATCTTCATCCATTGCAGGGGCGTCTTCTATCTTCATCCCGGTGGAGCGGCGAAGACATCCAGCATGGAGCGTCCTCTTCATACGGTCCCCGCTGTACACTGAAGCTTCAATGCAAAGTATTGCATTTTGAAAAGGCTACCTTGCATTGAAGCTTCAGTGTACGGCAGGGACTGTATGAAGAGGACTCCACGCTGGATGTCTTCGCTGCTCCGCACCACTGGGATAAACATAGAAGACGCCCCTGCGATGGATGAAGATGTTGCCGCCTGGATGAAGACTTCTTGTCGCCTGGATGTCCGGAATTCAGCAACCGTGAGTAGATATTCTGGGGTTAGTGTTAGGTATTTTTTTTATTTTTGGGGTGGTTTTTTTTCAGATTAGGGTTTGGGGGTTTGAAAAAGAGCTAAATGCCCTTTTAAAGGCAATGAAAAAGAGCTGATTGCCCTTTTAAGGGCTATGACCATACAAATGCCCCTTTAAGGGCAATGGGTATCTTAGGTTTTTTTTAGAGTTAGGTTTTTTTAATAAACGAAACTATCAAAATAACCCCCCCCCCAGCCTACAATACCAATAGCCCTTAAAAAGGGCCTTTTGTAGGGCATTGTCCTAAGTTAAACAGCTCTTTTACCTGTAAAAAAAATACAAATTCCCCCCAACAGTAGAACCCAAAAATCAACCAACCCCCCAAAATAAAAAATCTAGCTCTAAAAAAAACCTAAGATACCCATTGCCCTTAAAGGGGCATTTGTATTGCCATACACCTTAAAAGGGCATTCAGCTCTTTTTCATTGCCCTTAAAAGGGCATTTAGCTCTTTTTCAAAAGCCCAAACCCTAATCTGAAAAAAACACCCCAAAAAATACCAAACACTAACACCAGAATATCGTCTCACAGTTGCTGAAGTCCGGGCATCTAGGCAGCGAGAAGTCTTCATCTAGGCGGCAACATCTTCATCCATCGCAGGGCGTCTTCTATCTTCATCCCGGCGAAGACATCCAGGGCGGAGCGTCCTCTTCATACGGTCCCCGCTGTACACTGAAGCTTCAATGCAAAGTATTGCATTTTGAAATGGCTACCTTGCATTGAAGCTTCAGTGTACGGCAGGGACTGTATGAAGAGGACACCACGCTGGATGTCTTCGCCGCTCCGCACCACTTGGATAAACATAGAAGACGCCCCCCGCGATGGATGAAGATGTTGCCGCCTGGATGAAGACTTCTTGTCGCCTGGATGTCCGGACTTCAGCAACCGTGAGTAGATATTCTGGGGTTAGTGTTAGGTATTTTTTTTTATTTTTTGGGGTGGGGTTTTTTCAGATTAGGGTTTGGGGGTTTGAAAAAAGAGCTAAATGCCCTTTTAAGGGCAATGAAAAAGAGCTGAATTGGTCAAAGGGTAGCTTAGGTTTTTTTTCAGAGTTAGGTTTTTTTATTTTGGGGGGTTGGTTGAGTACTGGGTTTTACTGTTGGGTGGACTTATTTTTACAGGCAAAAGAGCTGTTTAACTTAGGGCAATACCCTACAAAAGGCCCTTTTAAGCGCTATTGCTAGTTTATTGTAGGTTGGTGGGTGTTTTTTTTGGGGGGGGGGCTTTTTTATTTTTATAGGGCTATTAGATTAGGTGTAATTGTTTTTATGTTTGATAATTTTGTTTATTATTTTTTGTAAGCTTAGTGTTTTTAATTTTTCGTAATTTATTGTTTATTTCTTTGTAATTTTCGATTTTTTTATTTTTCTCGTAGTGTTAGGTTTTTTTAAATTTGTAATTTAGATTTTTTAATTGGTAGTTTTTTTATTTTATTAGAATAGTAAGGTTAGGTTAATTTATAGTTTAATGTTAGGTTTATTTTTATTTCACAGGTAAGTTTTTATTTATTTAAATATAGTTATATTGTAATTTTAATTTAAAGTTAGGGGGTGTTAGGTTTAGGGGTTAATAGTTTAATTTAGTGTTTTGCGGTGTGGGTGGGGCGCCAGTTTAGGGGTTAATAGGTTTATTTAGTGGCGGAGATGTGGGATGCCGGAGGTTTAGGTGTTAATAGATTTATTCAGTTGCGGAGATGTGGGAGGCTGGAGGTTTAGGGGTTAATAATTGTATTATAGTGTTGGCAATGTCGGGGAGCAGCAGAATAGGGGTTAATAACTTTATTATAGTGGCGGTGATGTTGGGGAGCGGCGGAATAGGGGGTAATAACTTTTGTTAGTGTCTGCGAAGTCGGGAGCGGCAGATTAGGGGTTAATAGCTTTATTTAGGTGCCAGCGATGTCAAGGGCAGCAGATTAGGGGTGTTTAGACTTGGGGTTTATGTTAGGGTGTTAGGTTTAAACGTAACTTTTTTTCCCCATAGACATCAATGGGGTTGCGTTACGGAGAATTTTCATTCCGCACTTCAGGTGTTTTCTAACACTCTCTCCCCATTGATGTCTATGGGGGAAAGCTTGCACAAGCACATCAAAGCAGACCTTGGATTTTGTGCGGTATGGAGCTTAACGCCACCATATCGCCCGCACAAGGAGGCTTTTCAGTAACTGGTAATGGCAGAGCTATGGAGGGTGAAATAATGCAACATTAGTTTCGTACCCTGTTAAGCGCAAAACTCGTAATCTAGGTGTTGGTTAATAAAGGTAGATTACCCCAGTGGGGATATGGAAGGTATCTCACTTACTAGAAAATACCTCAATCATATGAGGTAAGTTGCCGCATCTGTGAGGGAGAGACCTCCAAAGATCAGACTTTGTGCTGTCCTGAAGGTGTGGATAAGCTCCTCCTCGCTAAGCCTGCAGCTAACGCAATGTACAAACAACACAGGACTAATAAACTCCAAAACCAAAAGTCCCGGGCTTCTGACGTAGCTGAAATTCAACTCCTCTGCAGGAGCGCGGGACTTTTGGTTTTGGAGTTTATTAGTCCTGTGTTGTTTGTACAGCGCATTAGCTTAGCGAGGAGGAGCTAAACCACACCACTCAGGACAGCACAAAGTCTGATCTTTGGAGGTCTCTCCCTCACAGATGCGGCAACTTACCTCATATGATTGAGGTATTTTCTAGTAAGTAAGATACCTTCCATATCCCCACTGGGGGAATCTACCTTTATTAACCAATTCATTTTCAATGCTTATTGTACTATGAGATTTTATTGAACTATTAATTTACTACCATCTCTGTTATATGTTGTTATATGATAATGTTTTGGGCACTATTTTCCACTTGGCAATAGTTTTGATTTAAATTAGAGCAGTTCACTGATCCCTCTCACTGTTATGTGTGTGGGGGAGGGGCCATTTTTGGCGCTTTTACTATGCATCAAAAAAACTCAGTCAGAGGTTCATTTTCTTCCTGCATGATCCGGTTCATCTCTACAGAGTTCAGGGATCTCCAAAGCCTTTTTTGAGGGAAGTAATCATTAGAGCAGAGCTGTGCTGATTGTATTGACTGTGATAAAAAAAAACGTTTATTTGTGTATTTTTTTCTGCTGCCTGGGTTAGTTATCATTGCTGAGGGGAACAATCCTTTGCTAAAACTGTATATTCTGACAAAGATTGATGCTATAACTTAATTATTTTAACTGTTATAATTTTTTTCTGTGCTTCTTAAAGGCACAGTTCGTTTTCATATTATTTGTAAATTACTTTGAAAAGTATTTCCAAAGTTGCTGTTTATTTGCTAGTGAGTTAAACATGTCTGATTCAGAGGAATATCTCTGTGCTATATGTGTTAATGCCAAAGTGGAGCCCAATAGAAATTTATGTACTAAATGTATTGATGCTACTTTAAAAAAACAGTCAATCTGTACAAATTGAACATATTTCACCAAACAACAAGGGGAGAGTTATGCCGACTAACTCGCCTCACGTGTCAGTACCTGCATCTCCCGCTCAGGAGGTGCGTGATATTGTAGCGCCGAGTACATCTGGGCGGCCATTACAAATCACATTACAAGATATGGCTACTGTTATGACTGAAGTTTTGGCTAAACTACCAGAACTAAGAGGTAAACGTGATCACTCTGGGGTGAGAACAGAGTGCGCTGATAATGCAAGGGCCATGTCTGATACTGCGTCACAGTTTGCAGAACGTGAAGACGGAGAGCTTCATTCTGTGGGTGACGGTTCTGATCCAAATAAACTGGACTCAGACATTTCAAATTTTAAATTTAAGCTTGAGAACCTCCGTGTGTTACTAGGGGAGGTATTAGCGGCTCTGAATGATTGTAACACAGTTGCAATCCCAGAGAAAATGTGTAGGTTGGATAAATATTTTGCGGTACCGACGAGTACTGACGTTTTTCCTATACCTAAGAGACTTACTGACATTGTTACTAAGGAGTGGGATAGACCCGGTGTGCCTTTCTCACCCCCTCCTATATTCAGAAAGATGTTTCCAATAGACGCCGCCACACGGGACTTATGGCAAATGGTCCCTAAGGTGGAGGGAGCAGTTTCTACTTTAGCTAAGCGTACCACTATCCCAGTGGAGGATAGCTGTGCTTTTTCAGATCCAATGGATAAAAAATTAGAGGGTTACCTTAAGAAAATGTTTGTTCAATAAGGGTTTATATTGCAACCTCTTGCATGTATTGCGCCTGTCACGGCTGCAGCAGCATTTTGGTTTGAGTCTCTGGAAGAGACACTTCAATCATCCACACTAGATGACATCACACACAAACTTAAATTCCTTAAGTTAGCTAATTCATTTATTTCAGATGCCGTAGTACATTTAACTAAACTTGCGGCTAAAAATTCAGGATTCGCCATTCAGGCACGCAGAGCTCTGTGGCTGAAATCCTGGTCAGCTGATGTTACGTCTAAATCTAAATTGCTTAATATTCCTTTCAAAAGGCAGACCTTATTCGGGCCCGGCTTGAAAGAGATTATTGCTGACATTACAGGAGGTAAAGGTCATGCCCTGCCTCAGGACAAGGCCAAAGCCAAGGCTAGACAGTCCAATTTTCGTTCCTTTCGTAATTTCAAAGCAGGAGCAGCATCAACTTCCTCTGCACCAAAACAGGAAGGAGCTGTTGCTCGCTACAGACAAGGCTGGAAACCTAACCAGTCCTGGAACAGGGGCAAACAGGCCAGAAAACCTGCTGCTGCCCCTAAGACAGCATGAATTGAGGGCCCCCGATCCGGGACCGATCTAGTGGGGGCAGACTTTCCCTCTTCGCCCAGGCTTGGGCAAGAGATGTTCAGGATCCCTGGGCGTTAGAGATCATATCTCAGGATACCTTCTGGACTTCAAATCCTCTCCCCCAAGAGGGATTTTATCTGTCAAGGTTGTCAACAAACCTAACAAAGAAGGAAGCGTTTCTACGCTGCGTACAAGATAGATCTCATGGCGTCTCGACAGAACGCCAAGCTTCCGTGCTACGGGTCCAGATCCAGGGATCCGGGAGCGGTCCTGATAGATGCCTTGACAGCACCATGGACCTTCAGGATGGCTTATGTGTTTCCACCTTTCCCGATGCTTCCTCGATTGATTGCCAGAATCAAACAGGAAAAGCATCAGTGATTCTAATAGCGCCTGCATGGCCACGCGGGACTTGGTATGCAGATCTGGTGGACATGTCATTCTGTCCACCTTGGTCGTTACCTCTGAAACAGGACCTTCTGATTCAGGGTCCTTTCAAACATCAAAATCTAACTTCTCTGAAGCTGACTGCTTGGAAATTGAACGCTTGATTTTATCAAAGCGTGGTTTTTCTGAGTCAGTTATTGATACCTTAATACAGGCTAGGAAGCCTGTTACCAGAAAGATTTACCATAAAATATGGCGTAAATACCTATATTGGTGCGAATCCAAAGGTTACTCTTGGAGTAAGGTTAGGATTCCTAGGATATTGTCTTTTCTACAAGAAGGTTTAGAAAAGGGGTTATCCGCTAGTTCCTTAAAGGGACAGATCTCAGCTCTGTCCATTCTGTTACACAAGCGTCTGTCAGAAGTTCCAGACGTTCAGGCCTTTTGTCAGGCTTTGGCCAGGATTAAACCTGTGTTTAAAGCTGTGGCTCCACCATGGAGTTTAAACCTTGTTCTTAACGTTTTACAGGGCGTTCCGTTTGAACCCCTTCATTCCATTGATATAAAGTTGTTATCTTGGAAAGTTCTATTTTTAATGGCTATTTCCTCGCTCGAAGAGTCTCTGAGTTATCAGCCTTACATTGTGATTCTCCTTATTTGATTTTTCACTCGGATAAGGTAGTTCTGCATACTAAACCTGGGTTCTTACCTAAGGTAGTCACTAACAGGAATATCAATCAGGAGATTGTTGTTCCATCCTTGTGCCCAAATCCTTCTTCGAGGAAGGAACGTCTTTTGCACAATCTGGATGTAGTTCGTGCCCTTAAATTTTATTTACAGGCAACTAAAGATTTTCGACAAACGTCTTCCCTGTTTGTCGTTTACTCTGGTCAAGGAGAGGTCAAAAAGCTTCTGCTACCTCTCTCTCTTTTTGGCTTCGTAGCATAATTCGTTTAGCTTATGAGACTGCTGGACAGCAGCCTCCTGAAAGAATTACAGCTCATTCCACTAGAGCTGTGGCTTCCACTTGGGCCTTTAAGAATGAGGCCTCTGTTGAACAGATTTGCAAGGCTGCAACTTGGTCTTCGCTTCATACTTTTTCCAAATTTTACAAATTTGACACTTTTGCTTCTTCGGAGGCTATTTTTGGGAGAAAGGTTCTTCAGGCAGTTATATGATCTTCTTTTGGGGATATATTCATCCACTTTTTGGATTGTACTGGCGCTTCTAACTCTCCTCTATCCATACTTCTAGATAATCTGACCCTCACAGACAGAGGTATGCTTTTAAAGGGGAAGTTAACCCCACCTACTAAAAACAATTAATGTTTTAATTGAGTTGTTAAAAATATAATACAAAATACTTGGCTAGTATATACATATCAGTTTCAAGTTCCTTACATGACAATTGAATATTTTTCTCAAAAATAACAATACAAATGTGTGTATTCATAGCAGCAATACAGTAACGTTTACAAGAGTAGTGGTATAAGTAGGCTGACCATATTGCCACATTAAAAAGGGACACATATGAAAAATACAGGGTTCTTATACAAAACATTTCTTTAAACAGCCCAGAAAACAGCCCTGACATATGAATTTTTCATATGTGTCCCTTTTTAAAGCAGCAATATGGTCACCCTAGGTATAAGCCACACTAAGATCAGCGCATATGAAGATTATTATATATGAACGATTAATCGTAACTGGTATCAATATTACTTAGATCAAAACAAATTCTTTATAGATTTTTTTACCCATTTCATACAGTATATAGGGAGATTTAATCTATTATATATAGAGAGTTTAATTAGGTTTGCATTGGTCTTAGAGTTATGATAAATCCTATTACTGTTCTGTTCAATTACAGAATTAAACTACAAAAATAAAGCTTAAAAAGAAGTGAAAATGAATAATAATTCAGCTATTGGGATAGAATGAAGATAATCATTCCCAATAGTTGATTATATCATATTGTGAGTTGAATCCTTTAGGCACTAAAGTCTGCAGTTTATGAATCCAATACTGGCGGCCCAAAAGTGTCATTCTATTGCCGCCTCTAACAGGTGTGTATACCACTTTGATCGCTCTCCATCTAAATGTATCCACATTATGATTATGATCATAAATGAAGTGTTCTAAAAGTGCTGAACAACATTGTTTGTTTTTAATGTAACCGAGGTGTGCCCTTACCTGCGTACGGACATCTCTAGTCGTAAGACCTACATATTGTTTTAAACAATGGTTACAGTCAATTAAATAGATTACATAATTGGTTGAACATTTTACACAGCCTTGTGTGGAGTATGTTATTCCTGTTACATGATCGGAACAGCCAATAGAATGTGAGGTCAATCTGATTGAATCAGCCAATCAGAATTTTCCTACCTTAATTCCGATTGGCTGATAGAATCCTATCAGCCAATCGGAACTCGAGGGACGCCATCTTGGATGACGTCATTTAAAGGAACCGTCATTCGTCGTTCAGTCGTCGGCTAGGATGGATGTTCCGCGTCGGAGGTCTTCAGGATGCTGCTGCTCCGCTCCGGATGGATGAAGATAGAAGATGCCGCTTGGATGAAGACTTCAATCGGATGGAAGACCTCTTCTGCCCCGCTTGGATGAAGACTTCTACCGGATGGAGGACCTCTTCTTGCCCCGCTTGGATGAAGACTTCTACCGGATGCAGGACCTCTTCTTGCTCCGCTTGGGTGAAGACTTCTACCGGCTGGAGGACCTCTTCTTGCTCCGCTTGGATGAAGAATTCGGCTCTGCTGGGTGAAGATGACTCAAGGTAGGGAGATCTTCAGGGGGTTAGTGTTAGGTTTATCTAAGGTGGGTTTGGGTGGGTTAGAGTAGGGGTATGTGGGTGGTGGGTTTTAATGTTGGGGGGTTGTATTTTTTTTACAGGTAAAAGAGCTGATTACTTTAGGGCAATGCCCCGCAAAAGCCCTTTTAAGGGCTGGTAAAAGAGCTGATTACTTTGTAATTTAGAATAGGGTAGGGCATTTTATTATTTTGGGGGGCTTTTTTATTTTATTAGGGGGCTTAGATTAGGTGTAATTAGTTTAAACTTCTTGTAATTTTTTTTTATTTTCTGTAATTTAGTGATTGTTTTTTTTGTATTATAGATTAGTTTATTGAATTGTATTTTAGTTTAGCTAATTGTAGGTAATTTATTTAATTAATTTATTGATAGTGTAGTGTTAGGTGTATTTGTAACTTAGGTTAGGATTTATTTTACAGGTAATTTTGTAATTATTTTAACTAGGTAGCTATTAAATAGTTATTAACTATTTAATAGCTATTGTACCTAGTTAAAATAAATACAAAGTTGCCTGTAAAATAAATATAAATCCTAAAATAGCTACAATGTAACTATTAGTTATATTGTAGCTATATTAGGGTTTGTTTTATAGGTAAGTATTTAGTTTTAAATAGAAATAATTTATTTAATTGTAGTAAATTTATTTAGATTAATTTAAATTATATTTAACTTAGGGGGGTGTTAGGGTTAGACTTAGGTTTAGGGGTTAATAACTTTATTATAGTAGCGGCAACGTTGGGGGCGGGAGATTAGGGGTTAATAATTGTAGGTATTAGGGGTTCATAGGGATAATGTAGGTGGCGGCGGTGTCCAGAGCGGCAGATTAGGGGTTAAAAAAAATTATTATAGGGTTTGCGATGTGGGGGGGCCTCGGTTTAGGGGTTCATAGGTAGTTTATGGGTGTTAGTGTACTTTATAGCACAGTAGTTAAGAGCTTTATGTTCCCGCGTTAGCCCATAAAACTCTTAACTACAGACTTTTTTTTGCGGCTGGAGTCTTGTCGGTAGAGGCTCTACCGCTCACTTCTTCCAAGACTCGTAATACCAGCGTTAGGCAAATCCCATAGAGAAGATAGGATACGCAATTGACGCAAGGGGATCTGCGGTAGCCTGGAATTGCGGAAAGAAAGCGAGCGGTAGACCCTTTCCTGCCTGACTCTAAATACCAGCGGGCGTTAAAAAGCAGCGTTAGGACCCCTTAACGCTGTTTTTTAACCCTAACACAGAACTCTAAATCTAGGCGAACATGTAAAGAGAAATATAAACTTAGCAACTTGAATGCTGATATGTTATTTAATAGATGTCAGTAGTCCATTGGCCTGAAATTGACCTTAACTTTAAGGATATCATCCCCATATAAAATAGGTAAAAATGATTTTTTATGATTATTATTATTATTATTATTATTATTATCAGGTATTTGTAGAGCGCCAACAGATTCCGCAGGGCTATATGAGATCGCCAATTTTATAGAACTGGTTGGAGTACTTGGTAACAAAGGTTAAACCTCTTCTTTTCTTATGTTTACTTGTACATTTTTCAAGTAAACTGGTTCTATCTACTATAGCTATTTCTTTTTGCCCATCCACTATACATTGTTTGGAGTACCCTCTTTCAGTAAAGTGCCTACTGAGTGTTTCAATTTCTTTTTCAAAAGTAGGTTGCTCTGAGCAATTGCGTCTGGCCCTAAGCATTTGGCCTTTAACTATGTCCCTAAACACATGCTTGGGATGGCTACTATTTTTGTGGAGCAACTGATTACCAGAAATTGACTTTCTGTAGAATCTAGTGGTTATTTTTCTTGAAATGATATCAGCGGCAAGGGTGAGATCTAAAAATACCACCTCATTTTTGTTCCATATATGCATAAAGGAGAGCCCCTTATCATTTATGTTAAGGTGACTCATAAGGGACTCTTATCTGATTGATCTCCCCTCCAAACTAGTATAAAATCATTGATGAATCTCTTGTAACAAACTATTTTCTCTCTGAAGGGGTTCCCACCCACATAGACATGGGACAGTTCCCACCAACCCATATATAGTTTGGCATATGATGGGGCAAACTTTGCTCCCACCGCTGTCCCACATCTCTGCAGGTAGAAACTCCCTTCAAAGAGAAAATAGTTATGGTTCAGCAGAAATTCTGTAACCCTGATAAGAAATGATTTATTAACTCTTGAAAAAGTGGTCTCCCTATCTAGAAAGAAAGAGAGAGCTCACAATTTCAAAGAATGGGGTATTGCTGAATATAGTGACACAACGTCAATCGTGAGCCAACTATATTCAGTACTCCATTCGAAATCCTTAACCAAATTCAGTACATGTGTCATATCTCTGAGGTAAAGTATGATGAGAGATTCAGAACTAAAGGCTGCAGAAAGGAATCCAACCATTCAGAGAGAGGCTCCAAAAGGGAGCCTATACCTGAAACATTCAGAGAGAGGCTCCAAAAGGGAGCCTATCCCTGAAACGATCAGTCGGCCTTTCACATTCTGCAACCCTTTGTGTGTCTTAGGTAGGTGATGGAAGATTGGTGTGACTGGATTGTTTACATATAAACTGTCAACTGTCTTTTGATCCATCACCCCCAAATATAGTCCATCATCTAACAAGGAAGAAAGTTCTTTTTGATAACGTTTTACAGGATTAGTATTTAATAATTCATATGTCTCAAAATCCTCTAGCTGCCGCAGGGCTTCTTGGACATAGTCAAGTCTGTTTATAATAACAATACTCCCACCTTTATCAGAATATTTAATTACAATATTTCTATTTGTCTGTAATGTTACAAATTATTGTGTCTCTTTCTTTTTTGGAGAGATTGGAGTATGTATTTGGAGACATGAGACAGAACTGTGAGATCTTCTAAGACCCTTTTATGAAAAAGCTCTAATGGTTTATCCCATGTATGTATGGGATAAAACTTAGAATTGAGTTTCATAGGTTTGCTCATGGGCTGTTCCTCTAGAGCAGTGTTTTTCAACCAGTGTGCAGTGGCAAACTAGTGTGCCGTGAGAGATCCTCAGGTGTGCCGTGGCAGACAGACAGGCTCATCATCATTTAAAAAAAAAATGTGTTTTTTTATTATTTTTTTTTGCTAATTCATAATTCATTGATACGCCCCAGCATAAATAGTGGGTAATAAAAAACTTTAATGAGACCAGCTCCCCGTAAGCAGTCTTCCTTCTCAAGTTACGTGTACACTGACTGACTGACTGAGACTGAGGATTATGTGGTCCAGAATCAGACTCGCAGACACCGGCTAGTTTCCTAAGTCCTAACTTCACATTTAACTCCCTGCTTACACTCTCCTGCTTACACTCCCACTCCAAGAGAAAGCATCCTGGGAATTACAGCAGCAGGAGACGGCACAGCTGCTTGAGGAGTTTACACAGTGAGCTTGCCAGTATAAAGCAGACAGATGGCTCCTGCTGCTGTGATTCCCAAGACGCTTTCTCTTGGCTTACGGCTTACACTTTCCTCCCACTGCTGCTTTTTCTCACACTCCTTCATAGCGGCTAAGCAGGCAGGAGCGCTTCCGTGAGCTTACAGGCAGTATGGATTGAGCCCTATGAGATCATGACTAGCCCACCCCAGAGGACCAGTTTGAGGACTATGGTGAGGTTGAGAGCTGCAGCAGTAAGTGGAGCAGCCACTACAGGCAAATAGCCTGCACCAATCACTACAGCTTTGATCCTGAGGTGACTTCTTGTTGTGAGTCTGTGGAGCAGCTTTTATTCCAGCCGCTGGCTGCTCCGATTACTGCTGCAGCTCTCAACCTTACCATAGTAGTCCTCAAACTGGTCTTCTGGTCTGGGGTGGGCAAGTGAAGATTTCAAAGGGCTCAGTCCATACTGTCTGGAAGCTCCTGTCCAGGTGAGTGGACTCCAGAGGGTCATGGTCAGGGAAGTAACTGCTGGTTATGGGCTCCTCCTCTGTGCTTTCCAAACCAGAGACCTGTTGAGCTTCTGATAGTTTGCCCATAATGAAACCATTGTGATTTCCTGGGAGGAGGGAAGTAGTCCCTTCCATCGTTTTAATTTTTTTTATTGTGCCCTGGCAGTGGTGTCGCTACAAGGGGCAAGAGGGGTCGCAACAGGTGGGGGCAAGAGGGACCCGCCCCCAACAACAGACTGATTAATTGGGTGCAACAAGTGCAGACTTCTCCTACTCCTCTCTGCCCGCGTTTTTTGAGCTGTGACAGTAGGACCCACCCCCAACAACAGTCTGACTCTGATTAATTTTGTATGGAGATAGAAGAATTCACGCAGCCAGTGCAACAATTGCAGTCTCCCCCTCCTTCTCTCTGCCCGCGCGGCACTTCACAGTCTTACACTCAGGCAGAAATCCAGCAATTTTATGGTAAGAGAGACAGTCACAACAGGATGTGTAACAGTGGGGCTGCTGGTTAAAAGTTGTTAATTTATGTTTGCTGACTATTAATGCAAATGCTTCCTGCTTACTCTTAATTATGTCTGATGCTGTCTGGTTTAAACTTTAGCTGCCCTAACTTATTAGCACCAGGTCTGAGAAAAGGGAAAGGAAATAGTATGAAACAGTATAAAATAAATTTTATTTAAAAAAAGGCTTGTCTTGTATGTAGACTGGCTTATGAACACCAAAACATAGTGGCCGCATGGCCTTTAGGCCCTAATCTGGAAAATACAGCCTCCCTCCCTTTGAACATCACATCTGGTGCAGAGGGAAAAACATCTCATATTATATATATATATATATATATATATATATACACACATATAAATATTACACACACATTAGGTTTGCATATATATTATACACAAACATTTATATGTGTGTAATATTTATATATGTTTGTATATGTATGTATATATCTGAAGCACCTTTATGCTGGAATAAATCTATTTTTATTGTTTTGTTGTTGATGCATGTTGTTGTTATTTTGATGGTTATTATTGTGCCTCTAGCTTTGGCAATACAGTTATAGTGACTGTCATGCATGCTAATAAAGCTTCATTTAATTGAATCGCTACAATGTGTGATTTATTAAAATTTTGGGATGGTGGTGTGCCACAGGATTTTTCAATGTAAAAAAATGTGCCAGGGCAAAAAAAGGTTGAAAATTACTGCTCTAGAGCTTGCTCACTTTCAAATAGACATGTATTTATTTTGGCTTCATTCGGATTCAAGTAAATTCGGATGTATTCGGATGTATTTGTTTCAGATTCGATTCATAAATTCGGATGTTCGGTATGTGTTATTTTGACTCAGATGGTTCCAAGTTACAAAAACTGAGTTATTTCACTGTTTTAGCTCACTAAATTTAATTTTTAAACTGAATTGTGATTATAAATTTAATTTTTATACTGAATTGTGATTAGTCCATGGCCCTTTGAATGTAACGAATAAATCCAAACTAATTTGGATTTATTCATTACAAATGCATTCGGATTAGTTTAGTTTTGTTGATAGGGTAATTCGAAAATTTGAATCGATTTGAATCTCTGAATTTGGCGAATTTGTCCGAATTTCTATTCGGAACGAAACAAAATGCAAATTTCTACTTTCAAGCTCTCTGAGCATTAAAAAAGCACATGCATCTCCAAAGTCTAAATGTATCCCTTCTTCCAGACCATGCCTGACGCTATCATCCTTAATAACCTCTGATGCATTGAAATAATATTTCTTCAATGTAAGGGAACACACATATTTGTTTATATCAAGGATGGTCTGGAACAAGTTAAAGTTTCTGGTCGGGCAAAAACCTAAACCATAGCTAAGGACCCTTTGCTTCTGTTTCCATTAGCTGATAAGTGGAAAGATTTATTATTCCTGTTTGATTTACTTGTTCTGTACTCTGTTGTCCCTCAGCAGGTATTTGCCTTTTCCCCTCTGGGTGTTAGTTACTTTTTCTCCCCCTCAGTCTCCTGTCCCTGTAGCCATCTGAAAAACCTGACTATTGGTCTTAGATGCTTCTGTAGTCTGTGTAAGATTTGATGTAGTATTTGTTTTCATCAGTATGGGTTTAAGTGTGTACTTATGCTTAGTCTGAGTCCCTTCTTGCATTTTTGTTTTTGCCCTCAGATCCCGGTTTGATACTACTTGCATGTGTGTATTCAGAGGTACTGAAACAGCGGAGACTGAGCTTCCTGAACTGGCCCCCATGTTAGCTGTAGTATCTGTAACTTCTATATCTGAACCTGAGTTTTCTTCAAAGGAGCTAGAAAATGCTGAGAGTGAGCCATCCACATCTGTTGTGTCTGGTTCAGTGTCAGTAAAGGTTACTCTCATTCCTTTATTTTTCCTGCGTCTCCTAAATCCCTTTTTGTTTTGCTGTATTGCTTGCTTATTATTTGTTATCTCATTTTGTGTGTTATTTTGCGCCAAATATATACTTGCTTCAAAGAATAATCCTTCTTATCCCTAAGCTATTTAGAGTGTTTTATATGTATAATGTTTAACTTATTCTCTTCAACTGTTTTTTTGTATTATTTTATCTAATTGACCATAAGTATCTATCTGTAGGAACTTATTGAGCTCATCTTGTAAGTCCTCAATCTGCTGTCTTACATGTTTGTGCACTTTTATATTTAACCAGCAAAATCATGAGTTTAGTGAACACTCTGAGAGAACACTGTTCCATTCCATTCACAAATAAAGTCCTGTTCTGTGGTTTCAAATGTGGGAAACTTAAACACCCTTAAACCCTTGGGATCATTTTCAATGGTCCATATTTGTTCAGAATCCAAATGTCAAGTTTAAGGGGTCCATTTATCAAGCTCCGGATGGAGCTTGAGGGCCGTGTTTCTGGCGAGCCCTCAGTCTCGCCAGAAACACCAGTTATGAAGCAGCGGTCTAAAGACCTCTGCTCCATAACCTGTCCGCCTGCTCTGAGCAGGCGGACAGACATCGCTGCAATTCAACCTGATCGAGTACGATCGGGTTGATTGACACCCCCCTGCTGGTGGCCGATTGGCCGTGAATCTGCAGGGGGCGGCGTTGCACCAGCAGCTCACAAGAGCTGCTGGTGCAATGCTGAATACGGAGAGCGTATTGCTCTCCGCATTAAGTGAGGTCTGTCGGACCTTTTCCACACTGTCGGATCAGGTCCGACAGACCTTTGTTAAATAGGCCCCTAAGACATAAATGTTCCATTTGTGTAAACAGTTCACTTAGCTGTGTATCTGGACTGTCTAAACCAAACAGGTCTTCAAGTTCCATATCCTGTAAGTCCATATCTTCCACTTTGGATAAGGAAAATAAACTTTACATTATAGTGTTACTAGCAGCTGATGCTTCTGCAAGAAATTGTGCATCTGACATCATTTTCGAATTATACTTTATCCCTGAGTCGTATTAGACAAGTGCTTTTTATGAAGGTATGGAAAACAAACTTTATGACTTAAGAAAGGAAATCATCATATCATATCATACTCGCTTGTAGCAGTCTTGTAGTGCAGCTTGTCTAAATACTAGGGTTCCTGGTTTTTAGACATTCTACATTTCTTTATATGTATATATACAGTATATATATATATATATATATATATATATATATATAGTAACTCCCATACTAAGCATTCACTGGGCTTGAGTCAGCAATATATTTCCAAATTTTATTATGTAATGTTTCGTCTCATGAAGGGGCACTAGTGGTCCTGAAAAGTTACATAATAAAATGTGGATATATATTGCTGACCCAAGCCCAGTGAGTGCTTAGTATGGGAGCGACTATTGAATATTTATATAGCACCTTGGCAGGTGGGATAAAAGAGATGAAAATGCACTCATGAGAGTGTGGCCTCTAGTTATCAACGTGTCTACCTCAAATAAGCTGGAATTCCGCAGCGTATTTGAGGCGAGGCTGATTCGCCTTAGTTATCAAGCCCTAGACACCGGCAAAAGTAGAATTTTGTGACGTAAGCTTCGATCCGCCGGACTCAGTCCGACAGAGATCGATTCTTACGTCACTCCAGATGTTCCGCACACAAGTGCGGCACTATCTAACTACTTTTGCTAGTTATCAAAAAACTAGCAGGTACGCTCGGCACTTTTCCGGCCCAGCATACCTGGTTTCCATAGGAATCAATGGGAGTCTGACCATAGCGAAAGTTCATGTTCACTGCTGCCAGACATCCCATTGATTCCTATGGGAGCTGTCTACACCTAACACCCTAACATGTACCCCGAGTCTAAACACCCCTAATCTGTCCCCCCTACACCGCCGCAACTAAATAAAGTTATTACCCCCTAAACCGCCGCTCCCGGACCCAGCCGCAACTCTAATAAACTTATTAACCCCTAAACCGCCGCTCCCGGAGACCACAGCCACGCTAATAAACTGATTAACCCCTAAACCTGTCCCCGCCGCAACTGTAATATATGTATTACCCCCTAAACCGCCGCTCCCGGACCCCGCCGCCACCTACATTATACCTAGTAACCCCTATCCTGCCCCCGCTATACCGCCGCCACCTATAATTAAGTTATTAACCCCTATTCTGCCGATCCCGGACCCCGCCGCAACTAAATAAATAGTTTAACCCCTAAACCGCCGCTCCCGGACCCCGCCGCAACCTATATTAAACTTATTAACCCCTAATCTGCCCCCCCCCTACACCGTCGCCACCTAGAATAAATTTATTAACCCCAATCCTGCACCCCCTACACCGCCGCCACTGTAATAAAATTTTAACCCCTAAACCTAAGTCTAACACTAACCCTAACACCCCCTAACTTAAATATTAATTAAATACATCTAAATAAATTTAACTCTTATTAACTAAATTAATCCTATTTAAAACTAAATACCTTTAAAATAAACCCTAATATAGCTACAATATAAATAATAATTATATTGTAGCTATCTTAGGATTTATTTTTATTTTACAGGCAACTTTCAATTTATTTTAACTAGGTACAATAGCTATTAAATAGTTATTAACTATTTAATAGCTACCTAGTTAAAATAGAGAAATTTACCTGTAAAATAAAAACTAACCTAAGTTACAATTACACCTAACACTACACTATACTTTAATAAAGTATTCCTATTTAAAACTAAATACTTACCTGTAAAATAAACCCTAAGATAGCTACAATGTAATTAATAATTACATTGTAGCTATTGTAGGATTAAGATTTATTTTACAGGTAACTTTGTATTTATTTTAGCTAGTTAGAATAGTTATTAAATAGTTATTAACTATTTAATAACTACCTAGCTAAAAGAAATACAAAATTACCAGTAAAATAAATCCTAACCTAAGTTACAATTAAACCTAACACTACACTATCATTAAATAAATTAAATACAAATACCTACAAATAAATACAAATAAATACACTAACTAAAGTACAAAAAATAAAAAAGAACTAAGTTACAAAAAATAAAAAAAGAACTAAGTTACAAAAAATAAAAAAATAATTTACAAACATTATAAAAATATTACAACAATTTTAAGCTAATTACACCTACTCTAAGCCCCCTAATAAAATAACAAAGCCCCCCAAAATAAAAAAATTCCCTACCCTATTCTACATTTAAAAGATACCAGCTCAATTACCTTACCAGCCCTTAAAAGGGCCTTTTGCTGGGCATGCCCCAAAGAATTCTGCTCTTTTGCCTGTAAAATAAAAATACAACCCCCCCAACATTAAAACCCACCACCCTCATACCCCTAATCTAACCCAAACCCCCCTTTGGATGACAAGGTCAAAAATGTAATTGGAGAAAAACCTCTAATGACAGCCAGGAAATCAAAAAGTCTGAGGGACATCCTGGTTAAAAGCCAATTTTCCAGGGGTCCATCTGATGCAGACTGGCTTAGAAAGGACAGGGGGATAAAAGGCAGCTATCCATGTGGACACTGTGTATACTGTGTCCACATGGACAGCGCAAAACAATTTTCTGTACAGGATGGTAAGACTTACAATATAAAGTTTTTCTTTAATTGCAAGTCTGAGGGAGCAATATATCTTCTTAGATGCTCGTGCCCGGTCTTTTACATAGGAAAAACGAAGAGGCTTGTAAAGGACCGGGTACAAGAACATCGTGATGATATTGCTCATTGTAATGACACCAGTGTGGCGAGACATTTTGAAATGTTTCATAAAGGAAGCGTGGAATCTTTAAAGTTTATCATTATTGATAAAGGAATCACTAATGGTAGAGGTGGCAATAATGAAAAAATCCTTTTGCAGAAAGAAGCAAAATGGATTTATAAACTAGGAACGAGATACCCAACAGGTTTAAACGAAAAGCTGGAGTTTGCCAGTTTTCTATAAATGTTTCTCTGATAGAGTGTGCGCCGTTATCTGGAGGTGATCATTTCAAAAGGCTGTTGTTAGCTTTGCTTTGAAAGGCTTAGGAATTTAGCTTTTTCAATTAAAAATTTGTGAAATAACGAAGCTTTCATTTTAGGTCTTTTTAACTATTAATACATGTATTATTGAATAGGGCATCCTGCTGTATACAGCTTTAAGAGATTAGCAGGTGTATTAGCAAGTAGATCACCTGTGGAGCCACAGGTGGGTCTATATAAAGAGGATATCCGGTATGGAATAGTATGCCCTGATGAACCCCTTAGACACAAATCTTGCTGCAGGGGTGAAACGTGCGTTGGCACTTTGTGTAACCTTAGCACCTATGTGCTGTACTAGTCAGGAGTGAGGTCGACCAACTCCTGTCTTTCTTGTGTGCTTTTTTCAAAGAAAGCAAAGTAAAGACATTTTGGTACAGGTTTATTTCTACCTTGGAACTGACCCAGTGTTGATGCTGCATGCTGAGAAAGAGCGTGTTTGTTGAAGCGGCTGACTACTGGAGAATGTGGATTCCTTTCTTGCGCTGGACTGAGCGTGTAACATCTATCTGAAGGTGTTTAAGGATAAGAGACCCTTTTGCTGAGAAATCGTTTGGTTTTGTGTGTGGCTGTTTCAATATACTTTTCTGAGTATACGGTGCATCCTGGTATGTGCTTAGCTACATAACATCGGTGGAAGCCTGGTTTCTTTCACCTTGTGCAACTGGCCAATCCAGTGGACGGATTCTCGGAGTTTGGGACACACCTCTTGTAATCGAACCTATTGCCAGCAGGCTCACAACCACACCTCAGGCTGTAAGTGACGTCACACGCGCTGAATGCTGCATCTACTTTGAATCGGAATAACGGATCCAAATACAGCAGCTAAGTAAAATAAGTGAACTTGTACTTCCAGCAGCAGTTATCTACGTCTGCTTTTCAGACGCTATATAAGACATTTGCCGTTCATTTCCTCTGATCTGTTTGTTGAAAATGAAAATGTCTTTGTTATGAGTCAACTTGTTACCATTATGTTTATGTTTATGCTTGATTTTGCTTACGATTTTTGCTCACTATATGTTACCTGTCTATGTAATAGATAGTAGGTTAGGCCTAACCCCTAGTCAATTAGCATACGTATGCTTAGAGGTTCCTGGCCTTTCAAGTAGCATTTAGTCTTTGAAATTTGCTTTTATTTAGTTAAGAATGCTCACTTTTAGATTGTGATTGACCTTGTCACTTTTGTGATCCACATACATGTGGTTTGGGATTTAAATAGGAATTAATAAATTTGATTATTTACCAAATTCTGTGTGCCTTGCTTTATCCCTTGCTTTCTTCACAACAGTATTGTATGTTGTGATTATATTCTCTCTGTTTGACTTTTGCATAATTCATTATCAAGGGCGGCACCAGCGAATATTTATTTATTTTTGGTTCAGCAATATTACCTACTCTCTCATACTCTTTTCTATTTATATTTATTTTTGAGGATTCTAAATTGAGGATTCTTTTATCCTATCTTCTTTGAGATTGAAGTAGATTGCTGCAGGGGTGGTTAGTTAGCCCCTGAATTTATCCCATCTTTTCACACTTCTGACTTGGTTAATCAGTAATATGGCGTACACTCTATCGGATGACTTATGGGAAGCTGAGTTAAAAGATTCATTGGCTAATGATAATGCAGTAGGAGACGATCAGGATGAAGAAAATGTTACAATTTTTAGTGCTTTTAGGAGATATCGTTATCTCCTAGGTCGGCAACTAAAAATCAAGGCAGAAAATGCAAGATTAGCTAATTATGTTGACAAAAAAATTATCCCTAGAGGTTTAAGACTTTCATTAGATCCAGGAGCGAACACAAGAGAGGATGAGGAGGGTGACTCATTTGTGGAGGAGTGGAATGGGAAACCCATATTTGTACTTTCTTCGCCTCCTTTATCTTTTATTCACTATATATATATATTTCCAATACTGGTACGTACACAGCACTTATCACCTATCCAATATTAGATTTTATATCCACCTTATATACCGCTATATAGTTTTATCTATAGATATATAACATCCTCCCACAAACCTTGCTCTTAGCGCTTAACTACCTTCTGACCTTTTGCTCTCAATTTCTTGCTTTCCTGGAGGGGAATTCAATAGTTAAGCTGGTTTGTTCTCCTCTAGCGCTTATAATTTAATTGTTAACTGAATGGGAAACTCTCCACAACCTCTCTTGACCTGATGGATATGATGATGAAAAGAAATAATAAAAGATTGGAGAAAGTTAAAGGGGAAGCTGAGAAAGCTTTACTTAAAGTAAACTCTTTTGAGAATGATCCCAATTTTGAAAAATTGAATGGTGAGACAAGTCAGAATGTGTCTAAATTAAAAACTGACATTAAGGCAAGGAAATGTAGAAAATATAGGAGAGATCAGGATGACTACAAAAATGGAAGGGTTTATAGTTACAAATCTCAGAAAGGCACATACGACTCAGGTACAGATGTGTCAGATTCAGAAGTAAGTAATTCAAAAAACTCCTTTGGTATCAGCCAAAAAGAAGGAGGAGAAAGAACAGAAGGGGAAAAAGGAAAAGATCCCTTTGGGACTCCAGTAAAAGAAAAGAGATACCAAACCAGACAGAACAGGGGGAGAGGAGACCAATATGTTCAGAGCAGGGGGAGATTCAGAAGAAGGGGCACACGCAGGGGCTATTGAATAGCCACAATGATGATGAATTACAGATTGTGAACCTTTCCTCTTTTCCCCTAAATCTGGCTCATGTGGAACTCCTGAAAAAGGGGTTATCTTTCTGCGCTACTGCAATGGTTGATAAATTTGAGTTACTTAAGGACTTACACCTATTTGCCAGGAAAATTGTCCTATCCATTATTATGAAATCAAAAAAAGCACATAATTTGGATATGGACGATCAGTCAGCTTTGGCAGATTTAGAATCTTTGTTAGCAGACAATGTTCTGGAAGAAAACACAGATACCTCACAAGCAATAGCTTGTGAGAAACCGTGTTTTAAACCTAAGTCTACCTATATGCCTTCTCTCTCTTTGGTTCCAGCGGTCAATCTATTTGTGAAACAAATGGAAAAAGACATAGATAGTTTGTTACCTCAACAATTAGATGACAATCTGAAGCCAAGAGAGAGAAAAGCTTTAAAAGAACTGAGTATGGCTAGGGGTGTGGTGATAAAGCCTGCCGATAAGGGCGGTAATCTAGTACTGTTAGATGAACATCTTTATATCAACGAAGTGAAACGTCAGCTTAATGATAAAAATCAGTACATGAGACTTGGAGGTAGCCCTTTGGAACATACCCAGAATTCTCTTTTTAAATTGCTGAATGAGGCTAGAAGTAGAGGTACTATTGACCAAAAAGAATTTAAATTTCTATTTCCTGAACATCCGGTTATGCCGGTGTTTTATATCTTGCCTAAGTTGCACAAAAATATAAAGTGCCCTCCGGGGAGACCCATTGTCTCCGGAATAGGTAGCCTTACGGAAAACATTGGAGAATACGTAGATAAATATCTACGCCCTTTCCTTTTAACTTTACCATCGTATGTAAAAGATACGGCGGACCTTTTGAGAAAATTGGATGGAGTAATGGTCAATGAAAAAACCATTTTGGCATCCCTGGATGTGGAAGGACTTTACTCCTCAATTCCTCACAAAATAGGTCTACAGGCTATTAGGAAATTCCTTGAAACAAGGGGTCCATCTTTTTCTGAACATTCAGACTTCGTCAACTGCGGGGCACGGCTATGGGGGCAGTCTGTGCCCCCACATATGCCTGCCTGCATTTGGGGGCATGGGAGTCTGATATTTTTGAGGTTTTCGGTGACATTTTCAATGAAAAGGTCTTAATGTGGGTCAGATATGTGGATGATGTTCTTGTCTTGTGGGATGGTGTGGAGGAAGAGTTCAACTTATTTGTTGACCAATTAAACCACAATGACAGGAACATCATCCTCACTTCTGAGACCAACCCCAAGGAACTCAATTTCCTTGATATTACCATCAAGAAAGAGGGTAATAGAATAGTCACTGAGAATTTCAGAAAGAAAAATGCTACAAATAACATTCTTCATGCTCAGAGTAGTCATCCCTCACATTTAAAAAAAGGCATTCCTTATGGACAATTCCTCCGTCTAAGGAGGAATTGTTCATCTCTTTCGAAATTTGACACACATGCTAAGATGATGAAGGATAGATTTTTACTAAGAGGGTACTCCAATAAGTCCCTTAAGAAGGCACTTTGGAAGGCCAGAAAGACTCAGAGAGACGACCTTTTGTATAAAGGCATTTCTAAATCAGATGGGGGCAACATTAGATTCATTTCTAGATTTAACAATCAATGGAATAATATTAGATCAGTCATGAACAAAAATTTGAATATTTTGACTTTGGATGACAAGGTCAAAAATGTAATTGGAGAAAAACCTCTAATGACAGCCAGGAAATCAAAAAGTCTGAGGGACATCCTGGTTAAAAGCCAATTTTCCAGGGGTCCATCTGATGCAGACTGGCTTAGAAAGGACAGGGGGATAAAAGGCAGCTATCCATGTGGACACTGTGTATACTGTGTCCACATGGACAGCGCTAAACAATTTTCTGTACAGGATGGTAAGACTTACAATATAAAGTTTTTCTTTAATTGCAAGTCTGAGGGAGCAATATATCTTCTTAGATGCTCGTGCCCGGTCTTTTACGTAGGAAAAATGAAGAGGCTTGTAAAGGACCGGGTACAAGAACATCGTGATGATATTGCTCATTGTAATGACACCAGTGTGGCGAGACATTTTGAAATGTTTCATAAAGGAAGCGTGGAATCTTTAAAGTTTATCATTATTGATAAAGGAATCACTAATGGTAGAGGTGGCAATAATGAAAAAATCCTTTTGCAGAAAGAAGCAAAATGGATTTATAAACTAGGAACGAGATACCCAACAGGTTTAAACGAAAAGCTGGAGTTTGCCAGTTTTCTATAAATGTTTCTCTGATAGAGTGTGCGCCGTTATCTGGAGGTGATCATTTCAAAAGGCTGTTGTTAGCTTTGCTTTGAAAGGCTTAGGAATTTAGCTTTTTCAATTAAAAATTTGTGAAATAACGAAGCTTTCATTTTAGGTCTTTTTAACTATTAATACATGTATTATTGAATAGGGCATCCTGCTGTATACAGCTTTAAGAGATTAGCAGGTGTATTAGCAAGTGGAGCCACAGGTGGGTCTATATAAAGAGGATATCCGGTATGGAATAGTATGCCCTGATGAACCCCTTAGACACAAATCTTGCTGCAGGGGTGAAACGTGCGTTGGCACTTTGTGTAACCTTAGCACCTATGTGCTGTACTAGTCAGGAGTGAGGTCGACCAACTCCTGTCTTTCTTGTGTGCTTTTTTCAAAGAAAGCAAAGTAAAGACATTTTGGTACAGGTTTATTTCTACCTTGGAACTGACCCAGTGTTGATGCTGCATGCTGAGAAAGAGCGTGTTTGTTGAAGCGGCTGACTACTGGAGAATGTGGATTCCTTTCTTGCGCTGGACTGAGCGTGTAACATCTATCTGAAGGTGTTTAAGGATAAGAGACCCTTTTGCTGAGAAATCGTTTGGTTTTGTGTGTGGCTGTTTCAATATACTTTTCTGAGTATACGGTGCATCCTGGTATGTGCTTAGCTACATAACATCGGTGGAAGCCTGGTTTCTTTCACCTTGTGCAACTGGCCAATCCAGTGGACGGATTCTCGGAGTTTGGGACACACCTCTTGTAATCGAACCTATTGCCAGCAGGCTCACAACCACACCTCAGGCTGTAAGTGACGTCACACGCGCTGAATGCTGCATCTACTTTGAATCGGAATAACGGATCCAAATACAGCAGCTAAGTAAAATAAGTGAACTTGTACTTCCAGCAGCAGTTATCTACGTCTGCTTTTCAGACGCTATATAAGACATTTGCCGTTCATTTCCTCTGATCTGTTTGTTGAAAATGAAAATGTCTTTGTTATGAGTCAACTTGTTACCATTATGTTTATGTTTATGCTTGATTTTGCTTACGATTTTTGCTCACTATATGTTACCTGTCTATGTAATAGATAGTAGGTTAGGCCTAACCCCTAGTCAATTAGCATACGTATGCTTAGAGGTTCCTGGCCTTTCAAGTAGCATTTAGTCTTTGAAATTTGCTTTTATTTAGTTAAGAATGCTCACTTTTAGATTGTGATTGACCTTGTCACTTTTGTGATCCACATACATGTGGTTTGGGATTTAAATAGGAATTAATAAATTTGATTATTTACCAAATTCTGTGTGCCTTGCTTTATCCCTTGCTTTCTTCACAACAGTATTGTATGTTGTGATTATATTCTCTCTGTTTGACTTTTGCATAATTCATTATCAAGGGCGGCACCAGCGAATATTTATTTATTTTTGGTTCAGCAATATTACCTACTCTCTCATACTCTTTTCTATTTATATTCCCCCTTAAATAAACCTAACACTACCCCTCTGAAGATCTTCCTACCTTGAGTCGTCTTCACTCAGCCGAGCCGAATTCTTCATCCAATCCGGGCGATGTCTTCATCCAAGCGTGGCGCTGAAGAGGTCCATCATCCGGCTGAAGTCTTCATCCAAGCGGGGGCTGAAGAGGTCCATCATCCGGCTGAAGTCTTCATCCAAGCGGGGGCTGAAGAGGTCTTCCATCCGGCTGAAGTCTTCTATCAAGCGGCATCTTCAATCTTCTTTCTTCCGGCTCCATCTTCATCCCGCCGACGCGGAACATCCTTCCTCCATGACAAACTCCCGACGAATGAAGGTTCCTTTGAGGGACGTCATCCAAGATGGCATCCCTCGAATTCCGATTGGCTGATAGGATTCTATCAGCCAATCGGAATTAAGGTAGGAATAATCTGATTGGCTGATGGAATCAGCCAATCAGATTCAAGTTCAATCTGATTGGCTGATTGGATCAGCCAATCGGATTGAACTTGAATCTGATTGGCTGATTCCATCAGCCAATCAGATTATTCCTACCTTAATTCCGATTGGCTGATAGAATCCTATCAGCCAATCGGAATTCGAGGGACGCCATCTTGGATGACGTCCCTTAAAGGAACCTTCATTCGTCGGGAGTTCGTCATGGAGGAAGGATGTTCCGCGTCGGCGGGATGAAGATGGAGCCGGAAGAAAGAAGATTGAAGATGCCGCTTGATAGAAGACTTCAGCCGGATGGAAGACCTCTTCAGCCCCCGCTTGGATGAAGACTTCAGCCGGATGATGGACCTCTTCAGCCCCCGCTTGGATGAAGACTTCAGCCGGATGATGGACCTCTTCAGCGCCACGCTTGGATGAAGACATTGCCCGGATTGGATGAAGAATTCGGCTCGGCTGAGTGAAGACGACTCAAGGTAGGAAGATCTTCAGGGGGGTAGTGTTAGGTTTATTTAAGGGGGGTTTGGGTTAGATTAGGGGTATGTGGGTGGTGGGTTTTAATGTTGGGGGGGTTGTATTTTTATTTTACAGGCAAAAGAGCAGAATTCTTTGGGGCATGCCCCGCAAAAGGCCCTTTTAAGGGCTGGTATCTTTTAAATGTAGAATAGGGTAGGGAATTTTTTTATTTTGGGGGGCTTTGTTATTTTATTAGGGGGCTTAGAGTAGTTGTAATTATCTTAAAATTGTTGTAATATTTTTATAATGTTTGTAAATTATTTTTTTATTTTTTGTAACTTAGTTCTTTTTTTATTTTTTGTAACTTAGTTCTTTTTTTATTTTTTGTACTTTAGTTAGTGGATTTATTTGTATTTATTTGTAGGTATTTGTATTTAATTTATTTAATTTATTTAATGATAGTGTAGTGTTAGGTTTAATTGTAACTTAGGTTAGGATTTATTTTACTGGTAATTTTGTATTTCTTTTAGCTAGGTAGTTATTAAATAGTTAATAACTATTTAATAACTATTCTAACTAGCTAAAATAAATACAAAGTTACCTGTCAAATAAATCTAAATCCTACAATAGCTACAATGTAATTATTAATTACATTGTAGCTATCTTAGGGTTTATTTTACAGGTAAGTATTTAGTTTTAAATAGGAATAATTTATTAAAGTATAGTGTAGTGTTAGGTGTAATTGTAACTTAGGTTAGTTTTTATTTTACAGGTAAATTTCTCTATTTTAACTAGGTAGCTATTAAATAGTTAATAACTATTTAATAGCTATTGTACCTAGTTAAAATAAATTGAAATGTGCCTGTAAAATAAAAATAAATCCTAAGATAGCTACAATATAATTATTATTTATATTGTAGCTATATTAGGGTTTATTTTAAAGGTAAGTATTTAGTTTTAAATAGGATTGATTTAGTTAATAAGAGTTAAATTTATTTAGATGTATTTAATTAATATTTAAGTTAGGGGGGTGTTAGGGTTAGTGTTAGACTTAGGTTTAGGGGTTAATAATTTTATTACAGTGGCGGCGGTGTAGGGGGGGGCAGGATAGGGGTTAATAAATTTATTCTAGGTGGCGACGGTGTAGGGGGGGCAGATTAGGGGTTAATAAGTTTAATATAGGTTGCGGCGGGGTCCGGGAGCGGCGGTTTAGGGGTTAAACTATTTATTTAGGTGCGGCGAGGTACGGGATCGGCAGGATAGGGGTTAATAACTTTATTATAGGTGGCGGTGGTATAGGGGGGCAGGATAGGGGTTACTAGGTATAATGTAGGTGGCGGTGGGCTCCGGGAGCGGCGGTTTAGGGGTTAATACATTTATTATAGTTGCGGCAGTGTCCGGGAGCGGCGGTTTAGGGGTTACTAACTTTATTTAGTTGCGGGGGGCTCCGGGGGTGCCGGTATAGGGGGTAGAACAGTGTAGTTAGTGTGGGTGCTTAGTGACAGCTTGTCAATAAAGCTGTAAAAAAGCCGAAGAGCAGCGAGATCAGATGAGTGATAACTCTCACAGTCCGCTGCTCATCGCACGGCTTTTTGACAGCTTTTTTGATAACTTAGGCGAACATATTCAGGTCCGCGGCGGCGATGGTAGGCGAGCTTAGGCGGGCGTATTGGGCCAGCGAAGGCAGGTAAAGTAGACTCGTTGATAAGTAGAGGCCTGTATGTTTATATATGTGTATATATATATATATATATATATATATATATATATATATGTGTGTGTGTGTGTGTGTGTGTGTGTGTGTGTGTGTGTGTGTAAGAAAGAGAATCTTTATCCACAAAGAGGCAAACCGTATACTCGCAGAGGAAACACTCAATTGTATGAGGTAAGTGTAGGAGAGTAAGCAATTCCTATGTATGTAGGTACTTTACTTTTTTTTACTTTTCACTGTTTAGTGGAAAATAAAGAGATTACAGTAAGTAAGAGGCAGGGGTGACCTTGAAACCCAATGGGGCTAGACCCCGGCAATGCTGTCACTCCCTATGTGGTGCTATTATCAAAACAACTATATATTGCCTCAAGGAGGGGAGTTGGACACTATCCAACCCATGTATAGACCCCTCACAATAAAATTTAACATCTAGGAATGATGTCAATTTTTTATGCTTAAAATAACCATATTCCTCTTGAGATAATAGTTCTGTGACTGTCTATCCACAGTTTTTTTCTTTTTTTTACATATTTATTCGGTTTGTATTTGTCAGGCCCCAAATTCCTTCGACTTTCCACTGAAGCTGCTACTATCGTTTTTCCTAATTAGTGCCTCCCTGGGCAGTTTGTTGGTATTTGACATCTGGCACATTGCCCTTTGTTTTGATATATATATATATGATATATATTTCTCTAACTTAAAGGGATACTAAACCCATTTTTTTCTTCTTTTATGATTTGGATAGAGCATGCAATTTTAAGCAACTTTCTAATTTACTCCTATTTTTGCAGTTTTTCTTTATTCTCTTGTTTCAGAACCCTGGATAGCGCTTGCTGATTGGTGGCTACTGCTAATAGGAATAAATTAGAAAGTTGCTTAAAATTGCATGCTCTATCCAAATCATAAAAGAAAAGAAATTGGGGTTTAGTATCCCTTTAATATAATAAAGTGTTAAGAATATGATGTAACTGTCTAAAAACAGAAACTGCCAACCACAATGCCAAAGTTTTTCTATCACTAACAAGATTTCCTTGAGAGCTGTTTACCTTGCTATGCAGGGTTCTGGGTGTGAAGGAGAGACACATATATTGCAATATAATGTTCAAGAAATCCTCCCAAAGATGTTGCGTGATTTCTCTTCCTGCAGTTTTTGTTTTTCAGGCACACCAAAAAAATTGTATTGTCCTGGTTAACAAATACATTGTTGTAAAAAAAAACTGATGTCACTAAATGATGACTATCACTATTGTTTTAATGATGGCTGTATTTTTGCAATAACAATGGAATCTTTACCCCAGGGATCTTTACCCCGTGCACTTAACAAATGTAGATCAATAATTCCTAATACTAATTGGGAAGTTCTGGGTTTACATTACTGTAATGAAAGATTTTTGTTCTGTATTGTTTTCAGTATGCGGGTGCCAAATATCAGGTGTGTAATGTTAACCTTTTCTTATTTACAGGAACTTTTGTGTAACCTGTAGAAAATGGAGCAAGGTGAATATTGTGTACTTGTCAAATAATTTATACAAAATGTAACTACAATGTAAAGCCATAAATATATGATTCACACTCTACTCCATCTTACCTCACAGCTAACAAATGGTGGGAGTTTAAGTTTGGAACTGAATCATCTAAAAATCCCCCTCTCCCTCCACTGGAGAAACCATGGAGAAAAGTCATGACATGGGGATAGGAGACCAAAGACTGACACTACACAAGTTAACTGAGTCCACACTGGTGTCCTATGGCATGAGACAATTGTCAGCTTGGTGGGTACCACAAATATTGACTGCAGACTGTAACAGACATTGAACCTTGGGTTCACAAGAACTTATGACAAGAATTTAAAGGAATCCTTAGTCACTATAGATGAGTCAAGGATTCAACACTTTGATCCTAAGACAAAAAATCTCATGTTTTATGATGTAGAGACAACTTTGATGGTTGACTTTCTATAGCGTGGAGAGACAGGTGTCTAGTATGCCAATTTAAATGGAAAATTGTGCAAAGTATTTAAAGAGAAAAAAGTGGCAAGAAGAGTCAGAAGATGCTGCGCCATCGAGACAAAGTTTCCAAGCACAAGTTCTTTGTTGCCATGACCACTATTGCTAAAGATAGATTAAATTTGCTGTATCACCCCTCCCCCTCCTTTTTTCCAGACCTTGCACCTAGTTATTATTATCTTTTCCCACATTTAAAGGATCACTTGTAAGGAATGAGTTTTGTGAGTAATGAAAAAGTAATGGCAGTCAAGAATAAAAAAAATTTTTGGAAGGCATAAAAACATGGTTTACAAAGGTATTTTGGCAGTAGAGGGGTTACACTGGAAAAAAAAAAAATCATGAGTTTAAGTGTTTTCTTTTACCATTGACCAGATATAAATACATTTGGAGCACTTGCAGCTAATAATTACCGTGCTGGTTATATCTTGTACTAGTAACATTAATGTAAAAGTTAGGGCTAGATTTCAAGTGGAGTGCAATTGCAGGGTGCATTATCTCATGCTTAGGGGCTGATTTAACAAATGTCAATGCTGTCAGCATTTATCATTGCACAAGCATTTCTTGTGAAATGCTTGTGCAATAACGCCCCCTGCACATTCTCGGCCAACCAATCGCTAGCAGGGGGTGTCAATCATCCTGATCATATCCAATCGGGATGATTGCTGTCCGCCCCCTCAGAGGTGGCAGACAAGTTAAGGAGCAGCGCTCTTAAGACCGCTGCTTCTTAACTTATGTTTCAGGGGAACTTGAAACTACAGGGGTAGATTGCAGCATCCGCTGCTTGATAAATCTACCCCTTAGTCTCATCCAAAGAATAACACCCAATCTGGTATTAAAAGTGTGAAAATTATTAAACAGAGCATCTCATTGAGCCAAAGCTTTTTTAGTGTGCCCTAAACTTTTAATGGATATTGCAAGTGTTGTGCTTTAGCGTAATCCAAATTACCATTGTAAAATAAAGTGCTTTTTGAGACTGGAATTAAGCTGTTATTATTAATAGCATAGCACACAACTGCTTATTGTACCATCCTCTTAGCACTCAAGTGATATTAAACAGGAATTATACTGTACACCCCCATAGAAGTTGATAATGTGAAGGATTAAGTGTACTCATATGTTAGGGCACTTTAGATTATCACTAGAGTGCTAAAAAAATACTTTAAACTGAAACACTGTTAATTGCACTTGAGACATAATAAAGGGACACTGTAAGCAAAAACTAACTAAGCTTGTAACGATTTAATTACCCTTATTAAGCATTTTCTCAATATAATCTCCTAATGAGATCTTTACTGTATTGCCGTTGTCATTCATCAAAGTTTTATTGCTTTCCAAACCTTCTCCGTGGGTATCCTTATGTCCTGTCCAATCCGGGCTGACAACTACAGATGGAATATTGCGTTTCTATTAAGCTATGCGCATGCGCAAGATTGCGCAACGTCACTGAAAACATCACTCCTTGAAACACTGGCTGGAATATAGAAGACCCGCTCTATGAGTGTAAATTTGTCAGCAACCATAAGAAATGCGCATGCGCGATTTGGAGGATTTTGATGCGCATGCGAAGTAGGGCCGATTCCTCATGTAATGATATGCAAGAGGAACGAAATCGTATAGGTTACTGTTTGCTAACAGGTAATGCCCATATTAGAGGGAAGGCTTTGGTGACGTCATTGTGGATAAACACAAATAAAAAATACAAACGTTAGGCACTATCATTTTCGAAAAATATAAGGTCAGTAAGTTTTACTTTATGTTTATCTTACATTTTATGGTGTTTGTTGGGGTTACAAAAATGTACAAGTTAGTAATCCTTTAAGGCACAATAGTGCTAAGATTTGGATGATCCACTTGTAATCTAGACCTTAACATTAATTTCAAAAGTTAAACCCAAAACATGTCATTTTGAAACCTCAACCTCTAAAATTTGACTTCCATTAATAAAATAACTAGATTATATAAATTAATATTCTTGATGATGTGTTTTATGTATGTGTTTTATTTTATTTATTTTTTTACATAATGGTATATTCTGAATCTGCTGAGCCTCTTGGGGAAAAAAAAAACTTTACTCACTGAAATTTGACTTGCAATAGTGTTTAAATGTAATTGGCGAAAAAATTGGCTTAGCACAGGGATGTGAAAAAGGCTTAGCAGCAAAAGAGTTAAAATTGTATGTTCTATCTAAACCATCATGAAATTGAAATCCTAGAAGAAAACGCCATGCTGTCTGTGAGGAAGCTGAAGCTTGAGAGTCTTTGGACCTTCCAACAGGACAATGATCCCAAGCACACCTAAAATTCCACCAAGGCTTGGTTGCAGAAAAAGTCCTGGAAGATTCTACAGTAGCCATCACAGTCACCTGACTTGAACCCAATAGTAAATCTCTGGTGGGATTTTAAGAAGGTGGTTGCAGCACACAAAACCAAGAAAATTACAGAACTGGAGGCCATTGCTCATGAGATATGGGCTAATATAATAATTTTGAGACTGCAGAATTCATTAAAAGTTGCATTTTCAGTTGTATTTGGGAAAACCACTTGAAGCATTTGTTGTGTTGAGCTATTTCAATTGCTTTTGTTTGATTTGTTCATTGCAAACAGCTGAAAATTGTTACATTTTGACAATAAACCTGATTTGCAATGGGGCTTGAAAAATGTTGAATACAACTGTATAAATATATAAATACATGTGTACACAAATATAAACATATATATATTCTGTATATATATATATACACAGTATCTCACAAAAGTGAGTACACCCCTCACATTTTTGTAAATATTTTATTATATCTTTTCATGTGACAACACTGAAGAAATGGCACTTTGCTACAATGTAAAGTAGTGAGTGTACAGCCTGTATAACAGTGTATATTTGCTGTCCCCTCAAAATAACTCAACACACAGCCATTAGTACACGCACCCCTAAGTGGAAATGTCCAAATTGGGCCAAATTAGCCATTTTCCCTAACTGGTGTCATGTGATTTGTTAGTGTTACAAGGTCTCAGGTGTGAATGGGGAGCAGGTGTGTTAAATTTGGTGTTATCGCTCTCACACTCTCTCATACTGATCACTGGAAGTTCAACATGGCCCCTCATGGCAAAGAACTCTCTGAGGATCTGAAAAAAAAGAATTGTTGCTCTATATAAAGATGGCCTAGGCTATAAGTAGATTGCCAAGACCCTGAAACTGAGCTGCAGCATGGTGGGCAAGACCATACAGTGGTTTCACAGGACAGGTTCCACTCAGAACAGACCTCGCCATGGTTGACCAAAGAAGTTGAGTGAACATAATCAGCGTCATATCCAGAGGTTGTCTTTGGGAAATAGACGTATGAGTGCTGCCAGCATTGCTGCAGAGGTTGAAGGGGTGGGGGGTCAGCCTGTCAGTGCTTAGACCATACGCCGCTCACTGCATCAAATTGGTCTGCATGGCTGTTGTCCCAGAAGGAAGCCTCTTCTAAAGATGATTCACAAGAAAGCCTGCAAACAGTTTGCTGAAGACAAGCAGACTAAGGACATGGATTACTGGAACCATGTCCTGTGGTCCGATGAGACCAAGATAAACTTATTTGGTTCAGATTGTGTCAAGCATGTGTGGCGGCAACCAGGTGAGGAGAACAAAGACAAGTGTGTCTTGACTACATTCAAGCATGGTGGTGGGAGTGTCATGGTCTGGGCCTGCATGAGTGCTGCCCGCATTGGGGAGCTACAGTTTATTGAGGGAACCCTGAATGCCAACATGTACTGTGACATACTGAAGCAGAGCATGATCCCCTCTTCGGAGACTGGGCTGCAGGGCAGTATTCCAACATGATAATGACCCCAAACACACCTCCAATATGACCACTGCCTTGCTAAAGAAGCTGAGGGTAAAGGTGATGGACTGGCCAAACATGTGTCCAGACCTAAACCCTTTTTAGCATCTGTGGGGCATCCTCAAACGGAAGGTGGGGGAGCGCAAGGTATCTAACATTCACCTGCTCCGTGATGTCATCATGGAGGAGTGGAAGAGGACTCCAGTGGCAACCTGTGAAGCTCTGGTGAACTTAATGTCCAAGAGGGTTAAGGCAGTTCTGGAAAATTATGGTGGCCACACAAAATATTGACACTTTGGGCCCAATTTGGACATTTCCACTTAGGGCGTACTCACTTTTGTTGCCAACGGTTTAGACATGAATAGCTGTGTGTTGAGTTTTTTTGAGGGGACAGCAAATTTACACTGTTATACCTAGCTATACACTCACTACTTTACATTGTAGCAAAGTGTAATTTCTTCAATGTTGTCACATGGAAAGCTATAATAAAATATTTACAAAAATGTGAGGGGTGTACTCACTTTTGTGAGATACTGTATATATATATATATATATATATGTTGCGGGTAAAGTCCAAAATTGGACAATCCTAGGACAATCCTAGCATTACCTGGGTTATCCTAGGATTACCCAAGCAGCTCTGGGTAAAGCCCGAAGTAACATCATAAATCTACTCAGAGTGCTGTGGGTAAAGCCTGAAGTAACATTATAAATCTACTTAGAGTGCATCAACTCACTTCATCAAACATATTCACATCTTCTATATATTTGATTTAAAAAAAGTGCTGTTTTTTTAGCACATTTCAGTAAGAAATATATTTATGAAACATATATACGATGCAGTGTAATTCCCACATCTTCACTATATTTAGCGCTGCGGAATATGTTGGCGTTCTACAAATAACCGATAATAATAATAATAAAAATAATAATATCTGCCTGGGGGTTCAAGGAGGGGTGAAGCCCCCTTTGTAAACCTCATTACCCAAGGTTCACTTGGGATGGATGCCAGAGGATCAGTGGGGAGCCTTCCTTAAACCCCCCAGCAAAAAAACATAGTGTAGATGGGGAATAACACTACTTCGGGCTTTTTTTTTGGGCTCAGAGCTGCTTGGGTTATTTTAGGATTAACCAGGTAATCCTAGGATTACCCGGATTTCAGACTTTACTCGTTATATATATATATATATATATATATATATATATATATATATGTTGTGGGTAAAGTAAGAAATTGGGTAATCCTAGCATTACCCAGGTAAATCTGACATTACCTAATATGGTACCTGTGGGTAAAGCACGATGTAACATGAGAAATCTTCTCAGAGTGCATTGAGTCACCTTATCAAACATGTAAAAGGTGAGATATTATTGGAAGCTATGTGCATAGATTACTTCATCTATGTATGTATAATTTCTATACTGTAAGTTACATAAAATTCTGAAATCAAAAATTAATTTCAGACTACTGGCTATGCAAAATTACACTTCACAGACAGAGTAACCTTATCTCAAAGGACCTTCGTTATAGCCACTGACCCCCCCTCGCTGTTCAAGGCATCTAAGAGAGCAAAAGGAAAACATTTGTTCAGTTGGTGAAGATAATGGAATCCTGTGATGAGGGAGTCAGTCTAAAATATTCAGCTCTTTGAAGCACAATTGTATGCACAGGAAAACAGGTTTACAGGAAAGGCAGTCACTTTGCATGCAAAAAGTTAATTACCCTATGCTGAGTTAAATACACAAAACCCAAGACTCCTCATCTGAGTTAAAGATATCTAAGAAAGCTTTTTTAAAAAAAACGTGTACTTTGAAAGCATTAAAGTCTTGAAGATTTAAAGTTTAGACAAATTATCTATATAGTTTTCAAATTTTCAATATGTGCCTCAGACTGCCCAAATAATATGTATAAATAAATGGATCTGAGAGATTGTCTGTTTGTATAATATTAAATATGAAGTGAAATGAATAATAGCTGCATTGATAGATTTAAAATGTGTTCTAAAATCTCAGAATAATAACACAGCTTCTTTTATTTTCAGATATCTGAATAGATGGAAGAGTACCATTGCAGGGAGACTCATGCAATAATTTGTCCCATAAATTTTACCTAAATTGTGTTTTCATGCATTCAAAATAACACTTAAAGAGATGTATAAATATGTGGGTTATATTTATATTAAAAAGGAATGAGACTCCAATAAGCATATTTTAATATAGAATTGGTAATATACTCATGTTTGATCTCAAATTGCACATTTCCAATGGTATTAAATGGTCCCATATATATTGAACATATAATTTATTGATGCTGGAAATTAAAGGTGTGTTTAATGAACATATTGAGGTATATATCAAGTAAGCTGTAACAGTGTTGAAAATGAAAATGTCTTTGATTACTTGTTGTCTGCTGCCCTCTAGTGGTTTATATGAGAATTGCAACCAAAAGGGATTGTAGTATCAAATAACCATATGCATTCTCCAAGAATCAATGAAATGTTCAGCTTCGGAGGGCCTATCAGAGACAAGCATCCATTTAGGCCACATCCAAAATATTCACCAATGATTAGAATAAAAAAATGGGGGATTTATCACGTGATATATTCTCTTGCACTGGAGTAGAAAGGTCATGCTGCTGAATTTTAAGTCCCTGACTTATCTTGCTGCCTTGGTTTACAGAAAGCAACATTGGGCCTAAACCTTTTATTCTCTTAATTGCAAATACCTTTCTTATTTATGACGGTAAACTGGATTAATCTGAAAAAGCTGAACTCTCATCTGGTTATGCTGTAATGTATCGCAATGGTTATAATTTAATATTTTAAAGCAAATACATTCATTGTTGCTACAGTTTAATTGAAGCTGGTGAATTAAATGGATATTTGGTATTTTAAGTTTATATTTGTAGTCCTGCGTAGTTTAGAACTAGTCATATTGATGCTAAATAATTTTATTTGCTAGAAAAGAATTTGTACTTTTATATTTATAAGTCAGTCTTACTTATTGTGATATCTTTTAGAAATTGCATATAAATTGATTAATGTGTAATAATATACAATTTATCTGATGGTTATAAGTTCAGTATTAGAGTTATTGGCTAATTATAGACTGTTGTGATATTCTCCTTTGTGGCATCTTAATGAGAAATTTATTGTGAGTAAGGTTAATTTTTAGAGATACAATTTATGATCTGTTTTGTGTAGAATAATTGTAACAGAATAAGCTTGTATAATGGATTCATAATCTAGTTTTTACATAAATATAATTCAAGGTGTCTCTAAAGATAACTAATCAAGAATTAAGGAATAAATATTGATTTTTAATAAATATATTGTTACGCAAATACATTTATAATTGGTTGGCAACTGCTGAGATAAGTACTCCAACATTTTACTGGAGATTGCTGTTGATATAATAATACATGATTTTGTAATCTAGAATATTCAATATACTAACAAACATATATACGATGCACTGTAATTCACAGATGTTCACTATCTTTTTTGCTTCCGTCTGGGGGGTTCAAGGGGGACAAAGCCTCCCTTGTAAACCTCATTCCCCAAGGTTCACTTGGGGTGAATGCCAGAGGATCGGCAGGGTGCCTTCCTTGAAACCCCTAGGAGGAGGCAAAAAAAATAGTGTACATGGGGAAATTATATTACATCAGGCTTTATCCACAGTTGCTTGGATTACACAGATTTCTGTCTTTACCCGTAACATAAATATAAATATTTAGACATGTGTATGTATGTAGCTCTATGTTAAAACCCTTTGCAGCCTTATTTTCTAACACCTGAGACCTAATATCTTTGAGCCCTAATAACTTTTTTATGCAATTTCTTTATTTAATCATTTTTATCAGATAGTGTTAAAATGAGTGTAACTGTACTGTACAAAGTATTTTTTATGTGTTTTGTGCAACTTTTTGGTCAAGCGTAACAGTTAACAAGAGCTCTAAAGTCGAGCTAACCTGATGAGTCTAGACGCTATTAGACTCACGTGCAGGGCCGCCATCAGGGGGTGAAAGAGGTGACTCATGACGCAAGCACAACTATTATTAAAAAAAATATTTTTTTTTACATTTTGGCAACCACTAGAGGGCGCTACAGCAGAGTGCTATTGAGCGCAGGAAATGTCATTACAAGGAGTAAAGCATTAGCATTTGAGAGGATTTCTGAGTGTGCACTAAACCACTATGCACAGTGTGAGACAGACTTGGCACTTCAGTTTGTACAGTGTGTGCCTGAGTCAGACGGCAGATTACTTTATTTGCAGATAAGGAAGGACTTACTTAGTAAATGTTCTTCATTTCTTTGTGCAATTTTGGATTGTAACTTCAGTGTGGTAGTTGTATGGTGGGGCCGGTGGTCCATAAAAACACATTTTTTTAGCAATATGCAGCAGTGAATTTATGATTATTTGACAATGCTGTAGAAATTCTATATTTAAAACCATGCAGAAATGTTTCCTCCTCAATACACAAATGATAGGTGCCCTTTTGGCAGATATGATTTTTTTATTTATATGTATATAATTTTTTTTATTACATTCCAGTTCACTGCCCCTTTATGCAAGGACTTTTTAGATGCCAGGAGGCATTTTATCTAAGATTTTTACATCTGCATAAAATGTTATACTCTCAGGTTAAGATTGTTAAGTGTTTGAAATGAGACAGGTTAACTTAACACTCTTCAGTTTACACTACAGCTGACTTAATTTTGAAATACA
Source organism: Bombina bombina (assembly GCF_027579735.1). Taxonomy (NCBI): domain Eukaryota; kingdom Metazoa; phylum Chordata; class Amphibia; order Anura; family Bombinatoridae; genus Bombina; species Bombina bombina. The sequence continues at coordinate 891,732,305 of NC_069502.1, read as the reverse complement.
TACAAACAAGGTTAAATCCTGCATTTAACCAGATCTAATGGTATTAGACAGTACCACAGCTTATGGTTCCAACAAGACCATATAGAGTAAAGCATTTTCAAAATCCATAAGTACAGCTGACAGATGGGAACATTTGTACACCAGATTTGAAGTGGTGCTCTTGGTTGGGGAAAATGGGGGGGGGGGGACTCCAAACATATGTCAACCTTTAAAAAGTACTTTTCTTCATCTACTTATTCTGACAGATCATTAATGTGCAATTTTGAATTCACAGAAGTATTTTTGTTTGCACATTTACGAATATGATTCTTTAAAATGTGATCTCTTAATTTCTGCTATTTTTTTTTATCATGCATGTCACACACTATTGATTTAGAGGATGGCAATGTGCAGAAATTGTACTTCCTCTGAGTGTTTCTGTGGGTGTCTGTGTTTATGTATTTGTGCTTTTGTTGGTGTCTCTATGATTGTGTATGTATTTTTTTATGTGGGTCTCTCTGTAAGGGTGTGTGTGTCTGTCTTTGTGCATTATCTGTAAATATATATGTAAGGGTGTGTGTCTGTCTTTGTGCATTTTCTGTGGATGTCTCTGTGAGGGGGTGTTTGTGTATGTTTTGTGCATTTTCTGTGGATGTCTCTGTAAAGGGTTTGTGCATTTGTCTTTGTGCATTTTCTGTGCGTGTCTCTGTGAGTGTGTGTATGTATGTCTTTGTGTATTTTTGGTGCATACCTCTGTGAGGATGGGTGTGTATGTCTTTGTGCATTTTTTGTGGGTGTTTCTGTGAGGGTGTGTGCATATGTCTGTTTGTTTTCTGTGGGTGTCTCTGTGAGGGTGTGTGCATATGTCTGTGTATTTTCTGTGGGTGTCTCTGTGAGGTTGTGTGCATATGTCTGTGTGTTTTCTGTGGGTATCTCTGTGATGGTGCGTGCATATGTTGGGGTATTTTCTGTGGGTGTCTCTGTGAGAGTGTACATATGTCTGTGTGTTTTCTGTGGGTGTCTCTGTGAGGGTGTGTGTGTGTGTCTTTGTGTGTTTTCAGTGGATGTCTCAGTCAGGGTGTGTGTGTATGTATGTCTTTGTGTGTTTTCTGTTGGTGTCTCTGTGTGTGTGTATGTCTATGTGTGCTTTATGTGGGTGTCTCTGTGTGTATGTCTTTGTGTGCTTTCTGTGTGTGTCTCTGTGTGTGTGTGTGTGTATGTCTTTGTGTGTTTTCTGTGGGTATCAGTGAGTGTGTATCTCTTTGTTTTCTGAGGCTGTCTCTGTGGGTGTTTCCTTGGCTGTATGTGCAAGTTTGTGTTTGATGTTGTGTGTGTCCATTGTCCATTCCTTTTTAGGACATTTTGACCTTACTACTGATTATTCACATCTTTCTACAGACTTTGAGACTAATGAGGCCTTTCCAGAAGTCACCAATCCACCACTTAACCTTTAAATTATCGTTTCAGGGCCCTTCTTTTCAGCCACTGCATACTGTTGTTATCATATAGTTGGCATCTTCCTTGACAAAAAGATAATCAGAACTCCATATTTTGTCTTGTAAATCTCTTTTTTGACAAAACTGTAGTCTACCTCACTACTTGTCAGGTCAATGTAAACAAGTGCTGAGTGTCTGTGTGGGTGTCTGTATCTGAGTGTGTTTGTGTGTTTCTTTGCGTGTCTGCTAGAGTGTCTATATGTGAATCCTTATGTGTGAGTGTGTTTTTCAGTGTATGAGTGTGTCTGTGTGTTTCTGTGTTTGTGTGTTACTACCTTTACAACATTTAGAATAAAGTGCATATACGTATTAGTCACTTGGTCAAAAATTGCACATGTCAAAGGGGGGGCCTGATCAATGGTTAAGGGGCCCCAAAATTTCTAGTGGCAGCCCTGCTCACGCATTCACGTTTACTTTCAACTTGTAATACGAGCATAATTTAATTTGTGTGCAAAAACCTGATATTGCTAAAGTGCGCCACTTGGAATCTTGCTAGGGTTGCCACCTCGGCCATGTTTTCCTGGATGCTTATGAGTTACACATGCTGTAGGGTTTGCAGGGAGGAACATGAATAGTGCTGTCCAGGGTGATTATTCCTGTGTGCAATGTATGTTGCCCTCTGCAGCATGTGTAACTCATAAGTGTCCAGGAAAACATGGCTGAGGTGGCAACCCTTAATCTAGCCCATAGTGTGTGTGTATATATATATATATATATATATATAAATAATTTTCTATATATATGCATATACAGTCATATGCAAAAGTTTAGGCACCCTTGACAATTTCCATGATTGTCATTTATAAATAATTGGCGGCTAGATTTAGAGTTGGGCGGTAGCCGTCAAAACCAGCGTTAGCCGTCAAAACCAGCGTTAGAGGCTCCTAACACTGGTTTTGGGCTACCGCCGGTATTTAGAATCAGTCATTAAAGGGTCTAACGCTCACTTTCCAGCCGCGACTTTTCCATACCGCAGATCCCCTTACGTCAATTGCGTATCCTATCTTTTCAATGGGATCTTTCTAACGCCGGTATTTAGAGTCGTGGCTGAAGTGAGCGTTAGAAATCTAACGACAAAACTCCAGCCGCAGAAAAAAAACAGTAGTTAAGAGCTTTCTGGGCTAACGCCGGTTTATAAAGCTCTTAACTACTGTGCTCTAAAGTACACTAACACCCATAAACTACCTATGTACCCCTAAATCGAGGTCCCCCCACATCGCCGCCACTCTATTAAAATTTTTTAACCCCTAATCTGCCGACCGCACACCGCTGCCACCTACATTATCCCTATGAACCCCTAATCTGCTGCCCCTAACACTGCCGACCCCTATATTATATTTATTAACCCCTAATATGCCGCCCCCAACGTCGCCGCTACCTACCTACACTTATTAACCCCTAATCTGCCGACCGGACCGCACCGCTATTATAATAAAGTTATTAACCCCTAATCCGCCTCACTCCCGCCTCAATAACCCTATAATAAATAGTATTAACCCCTAATCTGCCCTCCCTAACATCGCCGACACCTAACTTCAAGTATTAACCCCTAATCTGCCGATCGGAGCTCACCGCTACTCTAATAAATTTTTTAACCCCTAAAGCTAATTCTAACCCTAACCCTAACACCCCCCTAAGTTAAATATAATTTTATTCTAAAGAAATAAATTAACTCTTATTAAATAACTTATTCCTATTTAAAGCTAAATACTTACCTGTAAAATAAACCCTAATATAGTTACAATATAACAAATAATTATATTGTAGCTATTTTAGGATTAATATTTATTTTACAGGCAACTTTGTATTTATTTTAACCAGGTACAATAGCTATTATATAGTTAATAACTATTTAATAGTTACCTAGTTAAAATAATTACAAAATTACCTTTAAAATAAATCCTAACCTAAGTTATAATTAAACCTAACACTACACTATCAATAAATTAATTAAATAAACTACCTACAATTATCTACAATTAAACCTAACACTACACTATCAATAAATTAATTAAATACAATACCTACAAATAAATACAATTAAATAAACTAACTAAAGTACAAAAAATAAAAAATAACTAAGTTACAAAAAATAAAAAAATATTTACAAACATTAGAAAAAAATTACAACAATTTTAAACTAATTACACCTACTCTAAGCCCCCTAATAAAATAACAAAGACCCCCAAAATAAAAAAATGCCCTACCCTATTCTAAATTACAAAAGTTCAAACCTCTTTTACCTTACCAGCCCTTAAAAGGGCCCTTTGCGAGGCATGCCCCAAAGAATTCAGCTCTTTTGCCTGTAAAAAAAAAACATACAATACCCCCCCACATTACAATCCACCACCCACATACCCCTAATCTAACAGCCAATAGAATGTGAGCTCAATCTGATTGGCTGATCGGATCAGCCAATCGGATTGAACTTGAATCTGATTGGTTGATTCCATCAGCCAATCAGAATTTTCCTACCTTAATTCCGATTGGCTGATAGAATCCTATCAGCCAATCGGAATTCGACGGACGCCATCTTGGATGACGTCATTTAAAGGAACCGTCATTCGGCAAGTAGGCGTCGGTAGAAGAGGATGTTCCGCGTCGGCTGGAAGATGATGGCTCCGGAAGAAAGAAGATTGAAGATGCTGCTTCATAGAAGACTTCATCCCGATGATGGACTTCTTCAGCACCCGCTTGGATCAAGACTTCAGCCCGATGATGGATTTCTTCAGCCGCCGCTTGGATCCAGACTTCAGCCCGAGGATGGACGTCACTCTTCAGCCCCCCGCTTGGGCTTGGATCAAGACTTCGGACCCTCTTCTGGACCGATCGGTGAACCTGGCATGGTGAAGACAAGGTAGGGAGATCTTCAGGGGCTTAGTGTTAGGTTTATTTAAGGGGGGTTTGGGTTAGATTAGGGGTATGTGGGTGGTGGGTTGTAATGTGGGGGGGGGGTATTGTATGTTTTTTTTTTACAGGCAAAAGAGCTGAATTCTTTGGGGCATGCCCCGCAAAGGGCCCTTTTAAGGGCTGGTAAGGTAAAAGAGCTTTGAACTTTTGTAATTTAGAATAGGGTAGGTCATTTTTTTATTTTGGGGGTCTTTGTTATTTTATTAGGGGGCTTAGAGTAGGTGTAATTAGTTTAAAATTGTTGTAATTTTTTTCTAATGTTTGTAAATATTTTTTTATTTTTTGTAACTTAGTTCTTTTTTATTTTTTGTACTTTAGTTAGTTTATTTAATTGTATTTATTTGTAGGAATTGTATTTAATTAATTTATTGATAGTGTAGTGTTAGGTTTAATTGTAGATAATTGTAGGTATTTTATTTAATTAATTTATTGATAGTGTAGTGTTAGGTTTAATTGTAACTTAGGTTAGGATTTATTTTACAGGTAATTTTCTTATTATTTTAACTAGGTAACTATTAAATAGTTATTAACTATTTAATAGCTATTGTACCTGGTTAAAATAATTACAAAGTTGCCTGTAAAATAAATATTAATCCTAAAATAGCTACAATATAATTATAATTTATATTGTAGCTATATTAGGGTTTATTTTACAGGTAAGTATTTAGCTTTAAATAGGAATAAGTTATTTAATAAGAGTTAATTTATTTCGTTAGAATAAAATTATATTTAACTTAGGGGGGTGTTAGGGTTAGGGTTAGAATTAGCTTTAGGGGTTAAAAAATTTATTAGAGTAGCGGTGAGCTCCGATCGGCAGATTAGGGGTTAATACTTGAAGTTAGGTGTCGGCAATGTTAGGGAGGGCAGATTAGGGGTTAATACTATTTCTTATAGGGTTATTGAGGCGGGAGTGAGGCGGATTAGGGGTTAATACATTTATTATAGTAGCGCTCAGGTCCGGTCGGCAGATTAGGGGTTAATAAGTGTAGTTAGGTGGAGGCGACGTTGGGGGCAGCAGATTAGGGGTTAATAAATATAATATAGGGGTCGGCGATGTTAGGGCAGCAGATTAGGGGTACATAGGGATAATGTAGGTGGCGGGGGTGTACGGAGCGGCAGATTAGGGGTTAAAAACAATATGCAGGGGTCAGCGATAGCGGGGGCGGCAGATTAGGGGTTAATAAGTGTAAGGTTAGGGGTGTTTAGACTCGGGGTACATGTTAGAGTGTTAGGTGCAGACGTAGGAAGTGTTTCCCCATAGGAAACAATGGGGCTGCGTTAGGAGCTGAACTCTGCTTTTTTGCAGGTGTTAGGTTTTTTTTCAGCTCAAACAGCCCCATTGTTTTCTATGGGGGAATCGTGCATGAGCACGTTTTTTAAGCTGGCCGCGTCCGTAAGCACCGCTGGTATCGAGAGTTGCAGTGGCGGTAAATTATGCTCTACGCTCCCTTTTTGGAGCCTAACGCACTGAAAACCCAGCCATTCTGTGAACTCTAAATACCAGCGGTATTTAAAAGGTGCGGGGGGAAAAAAGCACGCATAGCTAACGCACCCCTTTGGCCGCAAAACTCTAAATCTAGGCGTGGGTGTTTGGATCAGCAATTTAATTTTGATCTATCATATAACTGAAGGACACAGTAATATTTCAGTAATGAAATGAGGTTTAGTGGATTAACAGAAAATGTGCAATATGCATCAAAACGAAATTAGACAGGTGCATAAATTTGGGCACCGCACCCCAGCAGAAATATTGCATCAATATTTAGTAGAGCCTCCTTTAGCAGAAATAACAGCCTCTAGATGCTTCCTATAGCCTGTAATGAGTGTCTGGATTCTGGATGAAGGTATTTTGGACCATTCCTCCTTGCAAAACATCTCCAGTTCAGTTAGGTTTGATGGTTGTCGATCATGGACAGCCCGCTTTAAATCACCCCACAGATTTTCAATGATATTCAGGTCTGGGGACTGGGATGGCCATTCCAGAACATTGTACTCTGCAAAAATGCCAGAGTAGATTTTGAGCAGTGTTTTGGATTGTTGTCTTTTTAAATATCCAGTCCGGAGTAACTTCAACTTCGTGACTGATTCCTCAACATTATTCTCAAGTATCTGCTGATATTTATTGGAATCCATGTGACCCTCAAATTTAAGAAGACTCCCAGTACCGGCACTGGCCACACAGAGCCACAGCATGATGGAACATCCAATAAAATTTACTGTGGGTAGCATGTGTTTGTCTTGGAACACTGTGTTCTTTTGCCGCCATGCATAACGCCCCTTGTTATGACCAAATAACTCAATCTTTGTTTCATCAGTCCACAGCACCTTCTTCCAAAATGAAGCTGGCGTTTCCAAATGTGCGTTTGATCACCTCAAGCGACTCTGTTTGTGGCGTGTGTGCAGAAAAGGCTTCTTCCGCATAACTCTACCATACAGCTTCTCCTTGTGCAAAGTGTGCTGAATTGTTGAACGATGCACAGTGACATCATCTGCAGCAAGATGATGTTGTAGGTCTTTGGAGGTGGTATGTGGGCTGTTTTTGACCGTTCTCAGCATCCTTTGCCTTTGCCTCTCCGATATTTTACCTCTGGCCTTAACAACTGTGCCTGTGGTCTTCCATTTCCTCACTATGTTCCTCACAGTGGAAACTGACAGCTTAAATCTCTGTGATAGCTTTGTGTAGCCTTCCCCTAAACCATAATGTTGAACAATCTTTGTTTTCAGATAATTTGAGAGTTGTTTTGAAACCCCCATGTTGACACTCTTCAGAGGAGAGTCAAAGAGAACAACAACTTGCAATTGGCCACCTTAAATATTCTATATTTAAAACCATGCAGAAATGTTTCCTCCTCAATACACAAATGATAGGTGCCCTTTTGGCAGATATGATTTTTTTATTTATATGTATATAATTTTTTTATTACATTCCAGTTCACTGCCCCTTTATGCAAGGACTTTTTAGATGCCAGGAGGCATTTTATCTAAGATTTTTACATCTGCATAAAATGTTATACTCTCAGGTTAAGATTGTTAAGTGTTTGAAATGAGACAGGTTAACTTAACACTCTTCAGTTTACACTACAGCTGACTTAATTTTGAAATACATACAAACAAGGTTAAATCCTGCATTTAACCAGATCTAATGGTATTAGACAGTACCACAGCTTATGGTTCCAACAAGACCATATAGAGTAAAGCATTTTCAAAATCCATAAGTACAGCTGACAGATGGGAACATTTGTACACCAGATTTGAAGTGGTGCTCTTGGTTGGGGAAAATGGGGGGGGGGGGGACTCCAAACATATGTCAACCTTTAAAAAGTACTTTTCTTCATCTACTTATTCTGACAGATCATTAATGTGCAATTTTGAATTCACAGAAGTATTTTTGTTTGCACATTTACGAATATGATTCTTTAAAATGTGATCTCTTAATTTCTGCTATTTTTTTTTATCATGCATGTCACACACTATTGATTTAGAGGATGGCAATGTGCAGAAATTGTACTTCCTCTGAGTGTTTCTGTGGGTGTCTGTGTTTATGTATTTGTGCTTTTGTTGGTGTCTCTATGATTGTGTATGTATTTTTTTATGTGGGTCTCTCTGTAAGGGTGTGTGTGTCTGTCTTTGTGCATTATCTGTAAATATATATGTAAGGGTGTGTGTCTGTCTTTGTGCATTTTCTGTGGATGTCTCTGTGAGGGGGTGTTTGTGTATGTTTTGTGCATTTTCTGTGGATGTCTCTGTAAAGGGTTTGTGCATTTGTCTTTGTGCATTTTCTGTGCGTGTCTCTGTGAGTGTGTGTATGTATGTCTTTGTGTATTTTTGGTGCATACCTCTGTGAGGATGGGTGTGTATGTCTTTGTGCATTTTTTGTGGGTGTTTCTGTGAGGGTGTGTGCATATGTCTGTTTGTTTTCTGTGGGTGTCTCTGTGAGGGTGTGTGCATATGTCTGTGTATTTTCTGTGGGTGTCTCTGTGAGGTTGTGTGCATATGTCTGTGTGTTTTCTGTGGGTATCTCTGTGATGGTGCGTGCATATGTTGGGGTATTTTCTGTGGGTGTCTCTGTGAGAGTGTACATATGTCTGTGTGTTTTCTGTGGGTGTCTCTGTGAGGGTGTGTGTGTGTGTCTTTGTGTGTTTTCAGTGGATGTCTCAGTCAGGGTGTGTGTGTATGTATGTCTTTGTGTGTTTTCTGTTGGTGTCTCTGTGTGTGTGTATGTCTATGTGTGCTTTATGTGGGTGTCTCTGTGTGTATGTCTTTGTGTGCTTTCTGTGTGTGTCTCTGTGTGTGTGTGTGTGTATGTCTTTGTGTGTTTTCTGTGGGTATCAGTGAGTGTGTATCTCTTTGTTTTCTGAGGCTGTCTCTGTGGGTGTTTCCTTGGCTGTATGTGCAAGTTTGTGTTTGATGTTGTGTGTGTCCATTGTCCATTCCTTTTTAGGACATTTTGACCTTACTACTGATTATTCACATCTTTCTACAGACTTTGAGACTAATGAGGCCTTTCCAGAAGTCACCAATCCACCACTTAACCTTTAAATTATCGTTTCAGGGCCCTTCTTTTCAGCCACTGCATACTGTTGTTATCATATAGTTGGCATCTTCCTTGACAAAAAGATAATCAGAACTCCATATTTTGTCTTGTAAATCTCTTTTTTGACAAAACTGTAGTCTACCTCACTACTTGTCAGGTCAATGTAAACAAGTGCTGAGTGTCTGTGTGGGTGTCTGTATCTGAGTGTGTTTGTGTGTTTCTTTGCGTGTCTGCTAGAGTGTCTATATGTGAATCCTTATGTGTGAGTGTGTTTTTCAGTGTATGAGTGTGTCTGTGTGTTTCTGTGTTTGTGTGTTACTACCTTTACAACATTTAGAATAAAGTGCATATACGTATTAGTCACTTGGTCAAAAATTGCACATGTCAAAGGGGGGGGCCTGATCAATGGTTAAGGGGCCCCAAAATTTCTAGTGGCAGCCCTGCTCACGCATTCACGTTTACTTTCAACTTGTAATACGAGCATAATTTAATTTGTGTGCAAAAACCTGATATTGCTAAAGTGCGCCACTTGGAATCTTGCTAGGGTTGCCACCTCGGCCATGTTTTCCTGGATGCTTATGAGTTACACATGCTGTAGGGTTTGCAGGGAGGAACATGAATAGTGCTGTCCAGGGTGATTATTCCTGTGTGCAATGTATGTTGCCCTCTGCAGCATGTGTAACTCATAAGTGTCCAGGAAAACATGGCTGAGGTGGCAACCCTTAATCTAGCCCATAGTGTGTGTGTGTATATATATATATATATATATATATATAAATAATTTTCTATATATATGCATATACAGTCATATGCAAAAGTTTAGGCACCCTTGACAATTTCCATGATTGTCATTTATAAATAATTGGCGGCTAGATTTAGAGTTGGGCGGTAGCCGTCAAAACCAGCGTTAGCCGTCAAAACCAGCGTTAGAGGCTCCTAACACTGGTTTTGGGCTACCGCCGGTATTTAGAATCAGTCATTAAAGGGTCTAACGCTCACTTTCCAGCCGCGACTTTTCCATACCGCAGATCCCCTTACGTCAATTGCGTATCCTATCTTTTCAATGGGATCTTTCTAACGCCGGTATTTAGAGTCGTGGCTGAAGTGAGCGTTAGAAATCTAACGACAAAACTCCAGCCGCAGAAAAAAAACAGTAGTTAAGAGCTTTCTGGGCTAACGCCGGTTTATAAAGCTCTTAACTACTGTGCTCTAAAGTACACTAACACCCATAAACTACCTATGTACCCCTAAATCGAGGTCCCCCCACATCGCCGCCACTCTATTAAAAATTTTTAACCCCTAATCTGCCGACCGCACACCGCTGCCACCTACATTATCCCTATGAACCCCTAATCTGCTGCCCCTAACACTGCCGACCCCTATATTATATTTATTAACCCCTAATATGCCGCCCCCAACGTCGCCGCTACCTACCTACACTTATTAACCCCTAATCTGCCGACCGGACCGCACCGCTATTATAATAAAGTTATTAACCCCTAATCCGCCTCACTCCCGCCTCAATAACCCTATAATAAATAGTATTAACCCCTAATCTGCCCTCCCTAACATCGCCGACACCTAACTTCAAGTATTAACCCCTAATCTGCCGATCGGAGCTCACCGCTACTCTAATAAATTTTTTAACCCCTAAAGCTAATTCTAACCCTAACCCTAACACCCCCCTAAGTTAAATATAATTTTATTCTAAAGAAATAAATTAACTCTTATTAAATAACTTATTCCTATTTAAAGCTAAATACTTACCTGTAAAATAAACCCTAATATAGTTACAATATAACAAATAATTATATTGTAGCTATTTTAGGATTAATATTTATTTTACAGGCAACTTTGTATTTATTTTAACCAGGTACAATAGCTATTATATAGTTAATAACTATTTAATAGTTACCTAGTTAAAATAATTACAAAATTACCTTTAAAATAAATCCTAACCTAAGTTATAATTAAACCTAACACTACACTATCAATAAATTAATTAAATAAACTACCTACAATTATCTACAATTAAACCTAACACTACACTATCAATAAATTAATTAAATACAATACCTACAAATAAATACAATTAAATAAACTAACTAAAGTACAAAAAATAAAAAATAACTAAGTTACAAAAAATAAAAAAATATTTACAAACATTAGAAAAAAATTACAACAATTTTAAACTAATTACACCTACTCTAAGCCCCCTAATAAAATAACAAAGACCCCCAAAATAAAAAAATGCCCTACCCTATTCTAAATTACAAAAGTTCAAACCTCTTTTACCTTACCAGCCCTTAAAAGGGCCCTTTGCGAGGCATGCCCCAAAGAATTCAGCTCTTTTGCCTGTAAAAAAAAAACATACAATACCCCCCCACATTACAATCCACCACCCACATACCCCTAATCTAACAGCCAATAGAATGTGAGCTCAATCTGATTGGCTGATCGGATCAGCCAATCGGATTGAACTTGAATCTGATTGGTTGATTCCATCAGCCAATCAGAATTTTCCTACCTTAATTCCGATTGGCTGATAGAATCCTATCAGCCAATCGGAATTCGACGGACGCCATCTTGGATGACGTCATTTAAAGGAACCGTCATTCGGCAAGTAGGCGTCGGTAGAAGAGGATGTTCCGCGTCGGCTGGAAGATGATGGCTCCGGAAGAAAGAAGATTGAAGATGCTGCTTCATAGAAGACTTCATCCCGATGATGGACTTCTTCAGCACCCGCTTGGATCAAGACTTCAGCCCGATGATGGATTTCTTCAGCCGCCGCTTGGATCCAGACTTCAGCCCGAGGATGGACGTCACTTTTCAGCCCCCCGCTTGGGCTTGGATCAAGACTTCGGACCCACTTCTGGACCGACCGGTGAACCTGGCATGGTGAAGACAAGGTAGGGAGATCTTCAGGGGCTTAGTGTTAGGTTTATTTAAGGGGGGTTTGGGTTAGATTAGGGGTATGTGGGTGGTGGGTTGTAATGTGGGGGGGGGTATTGTATGTTTTTTTTTTACAGGCAAAAGAGCTGAATTCTTTGGGGCATGCCCCGCAAAGGGCCCTTTTAAGGGCTGGTAAGGTAAAAGAGCTTTGAACTTTTGTAATTTAGAATAGGGTAGGTCATTTTTTTATTTTGGGGGTCTTTGTTATTTTATTAGGGGGCTTAGAGTAGGTGTAATTAGTTTAAAATTGTTGTAATTTTTTTCTAATGTTTGTAAATATTTTTTTATTTTTTGTAACTTAGTTCTTTTTTATTTTTTGTACTTTAGTTAGTTTATTTAATTGTATTTATTTGTAGGAATTGTATTTAATTAATTTATTGATAGTGTAGTGTTAGGTTTAATTGTAGATAATTGTAGGTATTTTATTTAATTAATTTATTGATAGTGTAGTGTTAGGTTTAATTGTAACTTAGGTTAGGATTTATTTTACAGGTAATTTTCTTATTATTTTAACTAGGTAACTATTAAATAGTTATTAACTATTTAATAGCTATTGTACCTGGTTAAAATAATTACAAAGTTGCCTGTAAAATAAATATTAATCCTAAAATAGCTACAATATAATTATAATTTATATTGTAGCTATATTAGGGTTTATTTTACAGGTAAGTATTTAGCTTTAAATAGGAATAAGTTATTTAATAAGAGTTAATTTATTTCGTTAGAATAAAATTATATTTAACTTAGGGGGGTGTTAGGGTTAGGGTTAGAATTAGCTTTAGGGGTTAAAAAATTTATTAGAGTAGCGGTGAGCTCCGATCGGCAGATTAGGGGTTAATACTTGAAGTTAGGTGTCGGCAATGTTAGGGAGGGCAGATTAGGGGTTAATACTATTTCTTATAGGGTTATTGAGGCGGGAGTGAGGCGGATTAGGGGTTAATACATTTATTATAGTAGCGCTCAGGTCCGGTCGGCAGATTAGGGGTTAATAAGTGTAGTTAGGTGGAGGCGACGTTGGGGGCAGCAGATTAGGGGTTAATAAATATAATATAGGGGTCGGCGATGTTAGGGCAGCAGATTAGGGGTACATAGGGATAATGTAGGTGGCGGGGGTGTACGGAGCGGCAGATTAGGGGTTAAAAACAATATGCAGGGGTCAGCGATAGCGGGGGCGGCAGATTAGGGGTTAATAAGTGTAAGGTTAGGGGTGTTTAGACTCGGGGTACATGTTAGAGTGTTAGGTGCAGACGTAGGAAGTGTTTCCCCATAGGAAACAATGGGGCTGCGTTAGGAGCTGAACTCTGCTTTTTTGCAGGTGTTAGGTTTTTTTTCAGCTCAAACAGCCCCATTGTTTTCTATGGGGGAATCGTGCATGAGCACGTTTTTTAAGCTGGCCGCGTCCGTAAGCACCGCTGGTATCGAGAGTTGCAGTGGCGGTAAATTATGCTCTACGCTCCCTTTTTGGAGCCTAACGCACTGAAAACCCAGCCATTCTGTGAACTCTAAATACCAGCGGTATTTAAAAGGTGCGGGGGGAAAAAAGCACGCATAGCTAACGCACCCCTTTGGCCGCAAAACTCTAAATCTAGGCGTGGGTGTTTGGATCAGCAATTTAATTTTGATCTATCATATAACTGAAGGACACAGTAATATTTCAGTAATGAAATGAGGTTTAGTGGATTAACAGAAAATGTGCAATATGCATCAAAACGAAATTAGACAGATGCATAAATTTGGGCACCGCACCCCAGCAGAAATATTGCATCAATATTTAGTAGAGCCTCCTTTAGCAGAAATAACAGCCTCTAGATGCTTCCTATAGCCTGTAATGAGTGTCTGGATTCTGGATGAAGGTATTTTGGACCATTCCTCCTTGCAAAACATCTCCAGTTCAGTTAGGTTTGATGGTTGTCGATCATGGACAGCCCGCTTTAAATCACCCCACAGATTTTCAATGATATTCAGGTCTGGGGACTGGGATGGCCATTCCAGAACATTGTACTCTGCAAAAATGCCAGAGTAGATTTTGAGCAGTGTTTTGGATTGTTGTCTTTTTAAATATCCAGTCCGGAGTAACTTCAACTTCGTGACTGATTCCTCAACATTATTCTCAAGTATCTGCTGATATTTATTGGAATCCATGTGACCCTCAAATTTAAGAAGACTCCCAGTACCGGCACTGGCCACACAGAGCCACAGCATGATGGAACATCCAATAAAATTTACTGTGGGTAGCATGTGTTTGTCTTGGAACACTGTGTTCTTTTGCCGCCATGCATAACGCCCCTTGTTATGACCAAATAACTCAATCTTTGTTTCATCAGTCCACAGCACCTTCTTCCAAAATGAAGCTGGCGTTTCCAAATGTGCGTTTGATCACCTCAAGCGACTCTGTTTGTGGCGTGTGTGCAGAAAAGGCTTCTTCCGCATAACTCTACCATACAGCTTCTCCTTGTGCAAAGTGTGCTGAATTGTTGAACGATGCACAGTGACATCATCTGCAGCAAGATGATGTTGTAGGTCTTTGGAGGTGGTATGTGGGCTGTTTTTGACCGTTCTCAGCATCCTTTGCCTTTGCCTCTCCGATATTTTACCTCTGGCCTTAACAACTGTGCCTGTGGTCTTCCATTTCCTCACTATGTTCCTCACAGTGGAAACTGACAGCTTAAATCTCTGTGATAGCTTTGTGTAGCCTTCCCCTAAACCATAATGTTGAACAATCTTTGTTTTCAGATAATTTGAGAGTTGTTTTGAAACCCCCATGTTGACACTCTTCAGAGGAGAGTCAAAGAGAACAACAACTTGCAATTGGCCACCTTAAATATCTTTTCTCATGATTGGATGCACCTGTCTATGAAGTTCAAGGCTTAATGGGCTCACCAAACCAATTGTGTGTTCCAATTAATCAGTGCTAGATAGTTACAGGTATTTAAATCAACAAAATGACAAGGGTGCCCACATGTATGCACCTGTCTAATTTTGTTTTGATGCATATAGCACATTTTATGTTAATCCAATAAACCTCATTTCACTACTGAAATATTACTGTGTCCTTTAGTTATTTGATAGATCAAAATGAAATTGCTGATCCAAACACCCAATTATTTATAAATGAAAATCATGGAAGTTGTCAGGGGTGCCTAAACTTTTGCATACGACTGTATATATATATATATATATATATATATATATATATATATATATACATATATATATATATGTGTGTATATATGAACTATAAATATATATATTGACTTTAATGTCCCTTTAATTATTCCAAAAGCACTCAAAAGCAGTTATTGACCTAGATTCAATAAATGAATTAAACTAATATCTCCAGAGAAAAACTTTCTACAACATTGCAAATTGTGGAACTCAAAAAATGTGTTCCCACCTCTATATATTCAGGATGTGAGTCACTCTCCATATCGATTACAATCAATTGAGCCACATCTATTTTGTAACCGTTTACTTTTTAGAACATAGAACGAGTTCCACTGTTCCACCGAGCAAATTAAAAAGAAAAGAAAAAAACTCCCGATAAAACAGGCCAAAAGAAAACTTGAAAAAAAATAAACAGAAAGAAAAGAAAAGAAAAAACAACCTTGTCAGCTTTGAAAAAGCAAAACACAACCATGATACAAAATACTCATGCAGGGGAAAAATCCTGAATACACAGTTCTGTTGTGGGGGTGGGGGGGGGGGGGCGGCACTAAGACCACATTTGCAAAACACCACTTGCCCAGGGTCTTCCAGTGCCATCTGTTTACACCCACAGAATGTCCTCACCCCGTCCACAACACACTTGACCCTGTCATGGGCACCCCCACAAAAACACTGGTGGGCCTCTGGCAAGTGCCCCCCTATAAGAAAATCCTGGAGATGCTACTATGACCACACCTCTAGAACACAGCCAGCCCCCCAAAAAAGCTTTTGCTTTACCTTGCAATACTTTTTTACCATAACAAAACAACATGAATATTTTTTTTTTTTAAATCACTTTTTTTTTTTTAGGTATTTCGTAAAATAACAATCACATCCTGTTGACATAAGTTGGATCAGCAAATAATACATACATGTTGACAAAAGTATGCTCAACTGGTTATAGCAAACTAAACAACAAAGTATGACGCTGCATTATTCTACACATAAAAACTCCTGATTAACATGTCCAAAAGCAACTAATAATTAATACCAACACAATGCCAAATCAAGTATTCTCGACCATTCTTACCTGACTGTAAAGTGCACGTAATAGTATGATACCTCTTTTTCTAAGGTTATGAAATTAAACTTTAGTCCCTGAGGAATTAAGTCGTCTTGTAGTGTGATATTTTGCAGGAAATTGTGAAAAATAAAAAGTCGAGATCACTTGAATAGGAAGGGAACAATGACAAGTTGTAACTATTAATATATTACAGTAAAGGAGTTAATTGCCAATAATTCAGGGTTGCTCAGGTCAATTATACCATATTCCAGACAACATTATCCTAACTAGAATGATGGAGGAGGAACACAAGTTATGAAGCTAAAGACCGCTGCTCTATAACCTGTCCGTCTGCTCTGAGGTGGCGGACAGACATCGCCAGAAATCAACCCGATCTCATGCGATTGGTTGATTGACACCCCCTGCTAGTGGCCGATTGGGCGCAAATCTGCAGGGGGTGGCATTGCACCAGCAGTTCACAAGAACAGCTGGTGCAATGATAATTACCGACAGCATACTTTATCGAAGTGCAGAGGACATGATCCGCAATATCGGATCATGTCCGCTTGCACAATGATAATTCGACCCCTTAGACTTTATTCCCAATTATATGATGTCTCCACTATAAAGTTTATACACACCATGATGTTCTTAAACCTTAACTTGATGGTTTTAACATGCAAATATTTTACAGTTACAAACATTTACATAAACTGTCTTGTGGGCATGTAATTACTGATTTTTCTCATTAATAGAGTTTTGCCACAGATGTGCGAACTTTAATGTATTGGCATCTCATGCAACTATAGATTTTAATGGAAGAAATGCCTACTAATAGAACTGTGGAAAATATAAAGGCAGGTAAAGAGATAATCAATACTTCTTGCATTTACAATAAAGTTCTTGGCAACCTCACAAGTGTCTTTGAATCTAAGCTTGTGTTTTGCATTTAATGAATAATTGCTGGTAACTTGAGAGCAAAGTAATGTCATTACTAAGGTAAATAAAACAAAATATCTTGCTTTCTTATCTAAATCATTTGTTACCAAGATACAACTATTATAAACAAATATGTGTCTTTTGTCATGATATGTAATCTAGTGTAATACTTACAATATAGACATTTTCTCCTGGAGATGGAATTTAAAAAATGACTAATTAAAAAAAGTCCACTGATTTCATAATGCTGGTACCATGATATTGAGAACTGGTGATTAGAGAGATATAACTTTGCTTGTTTTTTATGCATTGAAAGGTAAGGGGTCGATTTATCAAAGGCTTCGTCTGCCTTTCGTTTCCGTACGACTGCAGGTTCTCACAAGAGAACCTGCACGCCATAAATAATGATGACCGCTGCTTTCCTAACCTTTCGCCACTTAGTTCTAAAGTGGCAAATTTCAATCTCCCTCAGCTTGATAAAGCACAGTATATATTGTATATAGATCATTAATTTGTACTGTACAGTAATTAGCATAGTTAAATAGAAAAAAAAAAAACAATTTTTCCTTTCAATATTCTAAATTTACTCATATTGTAAAGTTTTCTTTGTTCTCTTGCTATCTTTATTTGAAAAAGCAGAAATGTAAGCATAGGAGCCGGCCCATTTTTATCTCAGAACCTGGGTAGCGCTTGCTGATTGGTGGCTACATTTTGTAATTCAGAATTTTGATAGAGTATACAATTTTAAGCAACTTGAAAAACAAAAACACAAGTAGTGGCTTGTGTTTTTGTTTATTTGCTTCTTTTGGTATGGTGCTAAAATACCTTATAACATTTAAATTGAATTCTACCATGTGACATACAGGGTTAACCAACTCTGTCACAGTCACCAGCTTGGCACATAAAGGGTTAACTGTGTCAGTATATGGCCGGGTTATAATACAATATATTTAATAATTATTCTTTAAAACAAACCCCCAATAAAATGCATATACAAAACAATTAAAATTAATATAAATTCCTAAATTCTTTATATTAGTTAAATTTATAAACACATTGAATTATATTTATAGAAAACCAGATTATGAATCAGATGATACACACTTATGCTGTTACAATATTCTTTACAAAGCAAACCAAATGTACCTTTAGAATTAACCTTATTCACAATTGAATTGCATTACATCACCAAAATGAAATACCAAAGTATGGGTCACTAACTTTCAGACCAGTACAACTAAACTACTTAGCCTATAATTTATCCTATATAACTCTAATTTAAAACATCAGAAATTATATATATTATTTGTGCAAACAATCAACTCCTATGCCAATTTCTCTGAGCTGAAATAAACTCTTTAGCAGCAATAAGGAAAATTCTAAAATATATGTATATATATATATATATATATATATATATATATATATATATATATATATATATATATATATCAAATAACTAATACACACCAGAGGGATTTACTTACAATAATAGGCCTGACTTAGAAATATGAAACACAAAGGGACTTTACCTAGCAAACAATTAATTACTTAGCATACAAAAGACTAGCTTAAAACTACACAGGATTGTGAATATGAGTTTAAAATAGTGCCCTTTTAAATTTACTAACTGCAATTTAGTTATAGTTACTAAATACATTTGATTTAAATATTATATATATATATATATATATTTATCAATTGTGTATACTTCACCAAAAATAACCAAATCGATATTTCCGCTTCCAGAACTTTTTGTTTCACCTTATATATAATAAGGGTATTGCAATATGGATAATAAAAGGTAGCCCAGTTTTGCTTATAGTGACTGTGTTCCAAAGCAGCAAAATTATCAGTCAAAAGTTCAGCAAATAGTCAGCCAGCCACCTATCATCTTGCATTGAGGTTATATCACGTGATAATCCCCTCCCTTTATTATTCTAATAATCGGTAAAACGATATGATAGGCCTTCCGGAGCTTGTCTCTGATTAGCCCTTGCATCAGAACATCTCATCGGTTATTTTGAGAAACGCCTCTATGAGAAGCCAAATGATTTTGGCTGTAATACCGTTTCTGATCTATAGGTGGCATCAGACACCCAGGAATACAGCCCCACCATCAATATTGCTAACAGTCTAATTATTTAACCTTTAAAATGTTTTATCCAAAATACTATAATCTCTTGTATTAATAAATCATATGTTTCATATATGGTCTGTACAGTGTCATTTTCTCTGATCATTTCAAGACCAAACGTGAAAATATTCCACTTATAATATATTAAAATGTGTTTAAAAATCATATTTTCTATGAAACAGTTTAAAAGGATTATAATACCTTCATCATGGATTCAATTACTTTCTCAGCCATCATCTTAACATCATATACATACCTTGAGATCAGCAAACATATGTGGTTTCATATTTATTTCTATTCCATATAAATATTTCATATCTGCATATTTCTTGCTGAGAGTGTAAAACACATGACACTATTTAAAACACAAACCACATATGTACTTATTAGATGCCTGAAAAATATAAGAATATGTTATCCATTACATTTATTACAAAACTGGAATGCATCTCTCAGACCATGGAGTTGCTCTTTTTTATACAGTATTGAAAATTATCCCAGTTGTATTTTAAAATGAATTTAACAGCCACAATGCAATATATGTTTCTGCTTCGCTAAATTTTCATCTAGACGTAATGTCTAGAATTCGTGGATTCAACACAACAGGGACAATTTAACACCTAGGTGATATTTAGTCATTTCTTCAGCTTAACTGGTTTTTCTGAATCTAATTAAGCTTCAAAAGAAATCCTCAGACATCATGTCTGTTGGCATAGGGTTCTCTCGGATCAGAAAGAAATGGTGAGAAACTTCAAAAGGGCTTCTTGTGTCTGATCTAAGATTTGCAATACACAGCCATATAGATGACCATCTCTTTGAAATAACTTGCCTTTTTCTAATTGAACCAAATGTTTATTCCTTTGTTCTCATTTGGATGTATTGTAATCAGGAAAAAGGGTGTTGGGGCTGTTATGGCTATAGTCCACACAATTCATGTCAAATTTTATATTAACCAAAATGAAACATCAATTTATGTGGTACATCTGTAGTCCACTTCATGTTATTCACAGATACCCTGACAACTGACCCTTTCCACCTTAACCAGTTTGTCACTGTCTAGCCACTCCAGGCAAGCCTGTAACTTAGTTCAGTGGGTGCAAGGGTTAAAAAACGTTCTCTAGTCTGTACTTGTCAGGGTGCCAGGAATCAGACTGAGACGAGAAGTGCAAAAATAATCACACCTTTATTAATAACAAAAATAATAAAAAGTCTACAAGTCAAATAACAAGCCAGGAGTCAAAACCAGAGCTGGTAGTCAGACGAGCCGGGTCAGGAGCCAAAGCGAATAGTCAGACGAGCTGGAATCAGGAACAAGGAAAACAGCAGAGACAGGAACAAGCCAGGGATCAGGAACCAGGAAGGACGTCAGGCAGCCAGGTAATACACAGGAACTCTCACAAACAGGTCTGAGACAACGCAAAGGCAAAGCATACTGAACAGAGGCCCTTTAAATAATAAGTGATGACATCACAATTCTGAGACTGCATCCTGTCTCACATGGATGATGCACACCAGTCTGGCCATAAAAGAAGTGCAGGAAGTGAGCAGCATCCCCCACAATGCACTATAGTCAGGAAGAGAGGTGAGTAAAATGGCTGCCAGCAGCACATGGCAAACACAACAGGGAAAAAACCCTGACAGTACTAGACCCAGAAAAATGCCCATGCTCCCCTTTAATGCCACTCACACTAAATTTTTCTGTCAGAATTTAGTTTAGAGTATACAATTTTAACCAACTTTCCAATGTACTTCTATTATGAAATTTGTTAAATTCTCTTGGTATCCTTTGTCGAAGGAGCAGCAATGTACTAATGGCACTAATGGGAGCTAGCTGAACACATCGGGTGAGCCAATAACAACAGGGCATAAATGTGCATCCACCAATCAGCATCCCGGTCTGAAGTTACAAATTAATTGATTATTTTTAGTTATATAAATATAGTAGACATATCCTTGTAAGCAATACTATTGTGACATCATGAGGATTATTTTGATATCAAACATAACATGTCTGTCATCTTTTGTCACCCTCTAACATAAAAGTGATAAAAACATGTCTTAAAATATCCTAGTGTTTTCAACTTCAATTGACTTCTTAATACAGGACAGTGTTTTCTATCATCCTGTGCTGACAACATGCCTCATAAACTGACGTGAGACACCAGGGGGCTGATTTATCATGTGTCGGGTGGACATTTATCATGTGTCGGGCTGACATTATCCGCTATAGCCGTCGGCATTTATCATTGCACAAGCATTTTGTGTGAAATGCTTGTGCAATACCGCCCTTGCACATTTGCGGCCGCTAGCAGGAGGCATCAATAATCCCAATCGTATCCGATTGTGATGATTTCTGTCCACCACCTCAGAGGTGGCAGACAAGTTAAGGAGCAGCCATCTTATGACCGCTGTTTGTTAACTTATGTTTCAGGGGAACCTGAAACTACAGGGGTAGATTGCAGCATCTGTTGCCTGATAAATCTACCCCCAGGTCTTTGTAAGTAATAAAGTTTGGTCAAGTAAAACTTAGAAATTATTTATGACAAGGTGTCTGTTTTTTAAGGATAAACACAGGGAAATACTCATATGGAAAAACAATAATTAACACATAAACAAAAAATTACACTCGCAACCTAAAATTATGAAGTCTTCATAACATACCATAAGCACTGGCTAAGGGCCTGATGATCACAAACTCACCTCC
The DNA here is from genome assembly GCF_027579735.1 of Bombina bombina. Taxonomy (NCBI): domain Eukaryota; kingdom Metazoa; phylum Chordata; class Amphibia; order Anura; family Bombinatoridae; genus Bombina; species Bombina bombina. The sequence continues at coordinate 891,710,447 of NC_069502.1, read as the reverse complement.
ATGGAGTGAAATCACAAAAATTATCGGGCCATGGGACAGAAATTTAATTATTTTTATTTACTGTCGTAACACTTTTTAGGGCTCAATTCCAAGTGGCGTGCTGTTGTGCACAAGCGAAAAGGGGTTTATCGTGGCTCTTTGCGGATTTTGCAAGTAGTACACGTATTACTGGTATAAGATTGAGCGCTATTGAATTTAACTATGGTTAGCTATTATTATGCTCAACTAAAAAGTTGGGGGGAATAACCATCAGAAATACATTTAAGAGTACAGTTACAATAATAATAACACTGTACAATTAAAAAAACTATTGCATAAAAAAGTTATAAGGGCTTAAAGATATGAGATTTCAGGTGTTAGAAAAAAAGGCACGCAAAGGGCTTTAACATAGAGATATATACATATACATGTCTAAATATGCGTGTATATATATATATAAATATATATAATAATATAAATGTGTGGATTGTAATTTTCAGCGTGGAGTACGCTAACATGGAGGAGCAGCTCTGTCTGTACCTGCTTATGGAGTTCATTCATACCAAGCTTAGCAAGTGAAGTCCCGCATCGATAATTGCATCGCGGTATCATAAGAAGCACGGAGGTAATTTCTACACGTCTGGCACTCTCCCTATGCGCTGTCAAGTGAAAGTAAGCCATGCGGTGTGGATACACTTTAGTGCCCGGATTGAAGGAAAGCACAGGAACGGTTTATGTCTGCATACAACACCGGAGCGTGTGATTACACTAAGTGCCCGGAGTAATCTATGGACTGTTTAGGTGCCGGCTTAGTACATGCTAGCATGTAGGGGTTATTTTAATGAATTATCTGTATATGGAGGTCTTTCATCTGACGAATATTGTATCTGGTATATTACATTTATATTGTAAAGGCAGACCCAGAGTCTTTACCACCTCTTTAATAAATTACCAGTGCAGCCTTGTCCTTCTTTGGCTCTTTAGCAATACATAGAGCTCTACCTTTTTCTAGTAAGAACATTAATTATTTGAGACTGCTTGCACGGATTTATTACATATAGAATATTACCTGAGTGCCAGCTATTTTTGTGATATATATATATATATATATATATATATATATATATATATATATATATGTATATCTATGTACATATGTATTTATATGTGTACATATGTATTTACAGACATATATACACATATAAACACATAAATACATAGGTATACATATATAGACATGTATATAAGTGCATTGGAGCCCTTGTAGTCAGGTAGCTGAAAACATGTAAAATCATATTTATGCAATATTAAAATTTAATAAAGTGTTTAACTATGTATGTACTGTAAATATTTTACATTCCAATGTTCTTCAGATAGGCAAAATAGAAGAGTATTTTTTTAAATCAATATTTATATTGTCAGGATATCTGTGAGTGTTATTAATATATATATATATATATATATATATATATATATATATATATATATATATATATATATATATATATATATATATATATATATTATTAAATGTATGTATATTTGTCTTGGGCAGGAAATGATCCATTTATTTGTGAGACTGTAACTACAGCAGACCCCCCCTCTCTACCTTATACCTCTAAAGTTTTCAAAAGAGAGCATTGGTCTCATTAGTTCAGCACAAACCCCTGGGGTGATGGAGTCAAATATTCTTGTTTTGGAGGAAAATATTCTCAGAAGCCCTTTGAAAATTCTCAATATACATTCTGGTCTGGGAGAAACATATGCCAACCTTCACTAACAGACACATGTGATAATTTAACACCATGGCTCACAAGATTTTCTTTTGAAGCTTAAATATATTCAGAAAAAGAACCAGTTTTTAAGAAAAAGGATGTAGCTAATCTCGTATAGGTGTGAATGATCCCCTGCTGAGCTCCCAGACAAGCTGACATTTTTAAGTCTCTGTATGACATGGGAAACTAGATTTCCGATAAAAGAACTGTGCCAAATTGTCATGTAAGTTTAAGATACTCAAATGAACATGTACATTCAGACATATTAAATAGGAAGGGTAATATGGGAAGTTGAAAGCCTGAGAGTTAAGATTTTAACAAGTCTTTACCTATGTATTTGTTTTTTAAATCATAGAAGTGTTAAGGATTTAAAGTTTGGAAAAGTATATATATAGTTTTCAAACATTAAATATATACCTTAGACTGTATAAATATCTATAAATGGATCTAAGAAATGCCTTTCAGATTTGTAATAAATTAAATGAATAACTGCAAAAAGATGTATAAATGTTTGACATTTTTAACAACATTATTTCTTTAATTTCAGACCTACATCTGGTTTTTAATGCATTCAAAATTATTAGAAACATGAAAAATACTGTATTCATTTAAGATACAATACAATACCAGGATGTTGAATGTTATGATGCTCTGAAGAGAGATGGTTGGCAGTGAGCTGTTTTATTAATATGATGCTAGAAATAATGCTTATGTTTCATATAAAAATAATCAGAAAAAATGGCACAATATGGTCCATGTATATTAAAAATATGACTTATTAATACAAGAAATTATAGTATATTAATTAAAAATATATAGGAACTGTATTTACTGTTAGCAGTGTTAAAAATAGAAACTGCATTTCTGAGTGTCTGCTGCCACCTATAGATCAGGGATGGTATCACAGCCAAAAGATAAATGGCTACTCAGGGAGGCGTCTCCCAAATAACCAAGAGATGTTCAGCTCAAGGAGCCTATCACAAGACAAGTTTCCATTGTGTGTTTCCAATTTCACCAATGATTATAATAAAAAGGGTGGGGTTATATCATGCGATATAACCCCAGGCAAGAGGGGGGCAAAAAGGACTCTGCTGCTAAATTTTGACTGACAAACTGTTGCCTTGGGATCTAGTCTATTATAAAGCGATGAACCCCTTGACTACTGGGTGTGCAGGCTTGACCTGTGGCCTGAGCTATCCCAATTTGCGATAGAACTTCTGGCCTGCCCCGCTTCAAGTGTCCTGTCAGAAAGGACCTTCAGTGCAGCAGGAGGTATTGTCACTGAGAAGAGAAGTCGCCTAGGTCAAAAAAGTCTAGATTATCTCACCTTTATTAAGATGAATGAGGGATGGATCCCGAAGGGACTGACAGTGGGTGATACATTCGACTAAAAAGGCCTGATGAGATGAGCTGCCTTGGGCTAAAAATGGTCCACACGCTGCTGTATTTGATCTCTGAATGCCGGATGACTTGCGTGACTTATCCGCCACCAACTAGGGTTCAAGCCGCAATGTTTTAGGGCACTTTCTGCCTGGGAAACAAACATCAATTTTTCTGGCCGCTGCTACAACAGCGGCTGCAACAATACCTAATTTTTCAGGCATGTGTACATGCCTAATTTTTCTGGCCTCTGGTGCTGCACTGTGGCTTCAAAAAACAAACCAAAAAAAAGGCACATAACAGGGATTAAACTGATAAGAATAGTACTACTTAACACACCTTATAATAACGCAGAGAGAGGCAATGCAGAGAGAGGAGTCTGAAGAAGAGGAGTCAGAGGAGGAAGGTGGCTTTGAGGAGGTGGAAGACCAAACACAGCAGGCGTCCCAGGGGGCTTGTTGTCACCTTTCGGGGACCCTTGGTGTTGTACGTGGCTGGGTGGAGGAAGAGACCTTCAATGACATCAGTGAGGACAAGGAACGGGACATGGCTAGCTTGGTATCCAACCTTGTGCAAATGGGGAGTTTGCGGTTGTGCAAATGGACTGTTTGCGGTTGTTTGCGGTGCGTTAAACGGGGAGTTTGGTCTGTCACTGTGAAGCGGGCGTAACCCTTACACTACCTGATCGATACAACATCATACCTGATGTTTTAAAGCACGTTATTCCAAACAATTTAGAAATGTTAGAAATGTTAGAAATGATTTATGCCCTTTATGGATTAAAACCAGACTCTGCATCAACTATGTAATTTTCCATGGGAGTTTTGCCATGGATCCCCCTCCGGCATGCCACAGTAGAGGTGTTAGTCCCCTTGAAACAACTTTTCCATCACTATTGTGGCCAGAAAGAGTCCCTGTGGGTTTTAAAATTCGCCTGCCTATTGAAGTCTATGGCGGTTCGCCCAGTTCGCCTGTTCGCGAACATTTGCGGAAATTCACGTTCGCCGTTCGCGAACAGAAAATGTTATGTTCGCGACATCACTAATGTCCAGATTACTGAATCAAACAGGAATATATAGATAGATAGATAGATAGATAGATAGATAGAACACACAGCAGCCAATCAAATAATCAAAGCAGTTAAAAAAATAAATAAAAAAAAAGGCAGAGGAAACTTTTTTAGAAAACTAATAGAAAAAAAATATATATGTAACATAGAAATTTTATGTTCAGTTAACTTATTGAATTTGAACAGCAAGTGTACAGTACAGACAGTAAGTACTAAGTTGTAAAGATGATTTTTTTTTTATTATATAGATAGACTTAGTAAAACATAATAAATAACATAAGCCAAACCAATACATTTTTTTTATGAGTTGAATCCTTTATCCATAATTTATCCTCCTGATATAAACAACCATCATAAAAAACGTCAAACAAAAATGAAACCCGTTTTTTTTAAAAAATACACACTGACTAACCAAGTTACCTTACCTACCAAACCAACCACTGACTATAGTTAGTGACAAGTTCAACTTCAACTTCAACAACAATTGCAGCCAGCTCAGTAGGGATTAGGGAATTTAGGGAACAGGGAGAGGCCATCAATGCAGGACATGTAATCAATTTGCTCAATCAGTTAAAAATAAAAAGGCAGAGAGAGGAATTTTTTTTTTTAAATAAAATAATAAAAAAATATTTTACCTAAAGAAAATTTTTTAAACTCTGGCTTCAACACAAACAGCAGGGCCACGGCCACCTCAACGATGTCGCACTCGCAAATCCTTGCAATGTCGCAGACTCGCAGGCGCACCACACACTGCACCACCTGTTCTTCTCTCACTTCTCTTCTGTTACTGTGTGGTAGATTCTAGAAAGCACAAATTTAAGTAACATGACTGGGTGGGTCTACTTGGGTCCGCGTGGGGAGTGGGAGGCGAGCTGGTTGGTCCATTACTGACATCATCACAAGAACACATGACAACTGCTGCCTCCTCCACACGTGTAGACACATGTGTGTGAGGCGCTCTGGTCGTCATGTTAAGGCCCCCCCCCCCCCCTCGTTTGCACAATTTTTCAGCACATTGCCTTGTGGCCCCACCCACCAAAGGTTTCAAAAAAAAAAAAAGTTTTGTGTGATTGACAGGTAACTGGGCAGGGTGGGACATTGGAGGCTACTTCCCGGGACTGTCCCGGTGAGACCAGGGCAGGTGGCAACCCTATGTATCATACACCCTAACCTGAAGCTCATTATACAGCTGTAAAAAGGGTACAATATTACTGATATGTGTGCACTGCTTCTTTCATAGGCTGTGAGAATACCTGAGCTCCAAGATGGCCACCCCCAATATAAAGGGGCAGAGCTTCAGTATCTGGCACCTTTAAAGGGACACTGAACCCAATTTTTTTCTTTCGCAATTCAGATAGATCATAAAATTTTAAGCAACTTTCTAATTTACTCCTATTATCAACTTTTCTTTATTCTCTTGGGCCTAGATTTAGAGTTCGGCGGTAGCCGTCAAAACCAGCGTTAGAGGCTCCTAACGCTGGTTTTGGGCGCCCGCTGGTATTTGGAGTCAGTGATTAAAGGGTCTAACGCTCACTTTACAGCCGCGACTTTTCCATACCGCAGATCCCCCTACGCCATTTGCGTAGCCTATCTTTTCAATGGGATCTTTCTAACGCTGGTATTTAGAGTCGTTTCTGCAGTGAGCGTTAGAGCTCTAACGACAAGATTCCAGCCGCCTGAAAAAAGCAGGAGTTAAGAGCTTTCTGGCTAACGCCGGTTCATAAAGCTCTTAACTACTGTACCCTAAAGTACACTAACACCCATAAACTACCTATGTACCCCTAAACCGAGGTCCCCCCACATCGCCGCCACTCGATTAAAATTTTTAACCCCTAATCTGCCGACCCTCCACCTACGTTATACTTATGTACCCCTAATCTGCTGCCCCTAACCCCGCCGACCCCTATATTATATTTATTAACCCCTAACTTGCCCCACACAACGTCGCCGCAAGCTACTTAAAATAATTAACCCCTAATCTTCCGACCGCAAATCGCCGCCACCTACGTTATCCCTATGTACCCCTAATCTTCTGCCCCTAACATCGCCGACCCCTATGTTATATTTATTAACCCCTAATCTGCCCCCCACAACGTCGCCGACACCTACCTACACTTATTAACCCCTAATCTGCCGAGCGGACCTGAGCGCTACTATAATAAAGTTATTAACCCCTAATCCGCCTCACTAACCCTATCATAAATAGTATTAACCCCTAATCTGCCCTCCCTAACATCGCCGACACCTACCTTCAATTATTAACCCCTAATCTGCCGACCGGAGCTCACCGCTATTCTAATAAATGTATTAACCCCTAAAGCTAAGTCTAACCCTAACACTAACACCCCCCTAAGTTAAATATAATTTTTATCTAACGAATTAAATTAACTCTTATTAAATAAATGATTCCTATTTAAAGCTAAATACTTACCTGTAAAATAAATCCTAATATAGCTACAATATAAATTACATTTATATTATAGCTATTTTAGGATTAATATTTATTTTACAGGTAACTTTGTATTTATTTTAACCAGGTACAATAGCTATTAAATAGTTAAGAACTATTTAATAGTTACCTAGTTAAAATAATTACAAATTTACCTGTAAAATAAATCCTAACCTAAGATATAATTAAACCTAACACTACCCTATCAATAAAATAATTAAATAAACTACCTACAATTACCTACAATTAACCTAACACTACACTATCAATAAATTAATTAAACACAATTGCTACAAATAAATACAATTAAATAAACTATCTAAAGTACAAAAAATAAAAAAGAACTAAGTTACAGAAAATAAAAAAATATTTACAAACATAAGAAAAAATATTACAACAATTTTAAACTAATTACACCTACTCTAAGCCCCCTAATAAAATAACAAAGACCCCCAAAATAAAAAATTCCCTACCCTATTGTAAAATACAAAAATTACAAGCTCTTTTACCTTACCAGCCCTGAACAGGGCCCTTTGCGGGGCATGCCCCAAGAATTTCAGCTCTTTTGCCTGTAAAAAAAAACATACAATACCCCCCCCCAACATTACAACCCACCACCCACATACCCCTAATCTAACCCAAACCCCCCTTAAATAAACCTAACACTAAGCCCCTGATGATCTTCCTACCTTGTCTTCACCATGCCAGGTTCACCGATCCGTCCTGGCTCCAAGATCTTCATCCAACCCAAGCGGGGGTTGGCGATCCATAATCCGGTGCTCCAAAGTCTTCCTCCTATCCGGCAAGAAGAGGACATCCGGACCGGCAAACATCTTCTCCAAGCGGCATCTTCTATGTTCTTCCATCCGATGACGACCGGCTCCATCTTGAAGACCTCCAGCGCGGATCCATCCTCTTCTTCCGACGACTAGACGACGAATGACGGTTCCTTTAAGGGACGTCATCCAAGATGGCGTCCCTCGAATTCCGATTGGCTGATAGGATTCTATCAGCCAATCGGAATTAAGGTAGGAATTTTCTGATTGGCTGATGGAATCAGCCAATCAGAATCAAGTTCAATCCGATTGGCTGATCCAATCAGCCAATCAGATTGAGCTCGCATTCTATTGGCTGTTCCGATCAGCCAATAGAATGCGAGCTCAATCTGATTGGCTGATTGGATCAGCCAATCGGATTGAACTTGATTCTGATTGGCTGATTCCATCAGCCAATCAGAAAATTCCTACCTTAATTCCGATTGGCTGATAGAATCCTATCAGCCAATCGGAATTCGAGGGACGCCATCTTGGATGACGTCCCTTAAAGGAACCGTCATTCGTCGTCTAGTCGTCGGAAGAAGAGGATGGATCCGCGCTGGAGGTCTTCAAGATGGAGCCGGTCGTCATCGGATGGAAGAACATAGAAGATGCCGCTTGGAGAAGATGTTTGCCGGTCCGGATGTCCTCTTCTTGCCGGATAGGAGGAAGACTTTGGAGCACCGGATTATGGATCGCCAACCCCCGCTTGGGTTGGATGAAGATCTTGGAGCCAGGACGGATCGGTGAACCTGGCATGGTGAAGACAAGGTAGGAAGATCTTCAGGGGATTAGTGTTAGGTTTATTTAAGGGGGGTTTGGGTTAGATTAGGGGTATGTGGGTGGTGGGTTGTAATGTTGGGGGGGGGGTATTGTATGTTTTTTTTTACAGGCAAAAGAGCTGAAATTCTTGGGGCATGCCCCGCAAAGGGCCCTGTTCAGGGCTGGTAAGGTAAAAGAGCTTGTAATTTTTGTATTTTAGAATAGGGTAGGGAATTTTTTATTTTGGGGGTCTTTGTTATTTTATTAGGGGGCTTAGAGTAGGTGTAATTAGTTTAAAATTGTTGTAATATTTTTCTTATGTTTGTAAATATTTTTTTATTTTCTGTAACTTAGTTCTTTTTTATTTTTTGTACTTTAGATAGTTTATTTAATTGTATTTATTTGTAGCAATTGTGTTTAATTAATGTATTGATAGTGTAGTGTTAGGTTAATTGTAGGTAATTGTAGGTAGTTTATTTAATTATTTTATTGATAGGGTAGTGTTAGGTTTAATTATAACTTAGGTTAGGATTTATTTTACAGGTAAATTTGTAATTATTTTAACTAGGTAACTATTAAATAGTTCTTAACTATTTAATAGCTATTGTACCTGGTTAAAATAAATACAAAGTTACCTGTAAAATAAATATTAATCCTAAAATAGCTATAATATAAATGTAATTTATATTGTAGCTATATTAGGATTTATTTTACAGGTAAGTATTTAGCTTTAAATAGGAATCATTTATTTAATAAGAGTTAATTTATTTCGTTAGATAAAAATTATATTTAACTTAGGAGGGTGTTAGTGTTAGGGTTAGACTTAGCTTTAGGGGTTAATACATTTATTAGAATAGCGGTGAGCTCCGGTCGGCAGATTAGGGGTTAATAATTGAAGGTAGGTGTCGGCGATGTTAGGGAGGGCAGATTAGGGGTTAATACTATTTATGATAGGGTTAGTGAGGCGGATTAGGGGTTAATAACTTTATTATAGTAGCGCTCAGGTCCGCTCGGCAGATTAGGGGTTAATAAGTGTAGGTAGGTGTCGGCGACGTTGTGGGGGGCAGATTAGGGGTTAATAAATATAACATAGGGGTCGGCGATGTTAGGGCAGCAGATTAGGGGTACATAGGGATAACGTAGGTGGCGGCGGTTTACGGAGCGGCAGATTAGGGGTTAAAAGTGTAATGCAGGGGTCAGCGATAGCGGGGGCGGCAGATTAGGGGTTAATAAGTGTAAGGCTAGGGGTGTTTAGACTCGGGGTACATGTTAGAGTGTTAGGTGCAGACGTAGGAAGTGTTTCCCCATAGGAAACAATGGGGCTGCGTTAGGAGCTGAACGCTGCTTTTTTGCAGGTGTTAGGTTTTTTTTCAGCTCAAACAGCCCCATTGTTTCCTATGGGAGAATCGTGCACGAGCACGTTTTTGAGGCCGGCCGCGTCCGTAAGCAACTCTGGTATCGAGAGTTGTATTTGCGATAAAAATGCTCTACGCTCCTTTTTTGGAGCCTAACGCAGCATTTGTTTTAACTCTCGATACCAGAGTTAAATTTATGGTGCGGCCAGAAAAAAACCCGCGGAGCGTTAACAGCCCTTTTACCGCCAAACTCCAAATCTAGCCGTTGGTATCTTTATTTTAAATGCAAAAATGTAAGTTTAGATGCCGGCTAAATTTTGGTGAATAACCTGGGTTGTCCTTGCTGATTGGTGGATAAATTAATCCACCAATAAAAAAGTGCTGCCCAGAGTACTGAATAAAGAAAAAAGCTTAGATGCCTTCTTTTTCAAATAAAGATAGGAAGAGAAAGAAGAAAAATTGGTAATAGGCGTAAATTAAAAAGTTGCTTACAATCGCATGCTCTATCTGAATCATGAAAGAAAAAAAATTGGGTTCAGTGTCCCTTTAAGTTATTAAAACAGGAAAACTGATTTGTAAAGAGCTGCAGGAACAGGAAGAAATGCAATAACATAGTAAGTAGTTTGTATTCTTTTGTAGCTTTGCACAGCATTTTAATGTCCCTTCAATAAAATTTATGCTAAGCAGAAAACCCTGTACCTTGGAGCAGTGGGAAGGATCTTCAGCCAACACCTTAATCCACCACAGTGTTCCCAGACTGAAACTAAAGCGAGTTCAGGTTAGCTCTCAAAATGTATGAATTCCCAGCCACCAGTTTCTCAGAAGGACATACATAGGAGAGGTGGTGGAATCACTGGTGTTCTAAAGGCCAGGGAGTAGTATTTTTTACCTTTCTACTCTTCCTCAGTCCAATGGAGGTGCAAAAAAGAACATTGGGGTGCACCCACCTAGAACACCCTCTGCGTCAATCAAAGTTGATGCCTCCCAGAAGTCCCCAATCTATATTAAAGGGACATAATACTCATATGCTAAATCACTTGAAACTGATGCAGTATAACTGTAAAAAGCTGACAGGAAAATATCACCTGAGCATCACTATGTAAAAAAGGAAGATATTTTACGTCACATTCTCCTCAGCTCAGCAGAGTAAGTTCTGTGTAAAAAGGGTGCTCGGACAAAATGCCAACGGACAAAATGCCGAAGCACATTTGTCCGTTAGACATATGTCCGAGATACACTGCTTCCGACTGCACGCCGAACAGCACAATCACGCAATCACGTAATTGCGTAATTGTCATCAGTAAAAAAGCGGAGAATTTAAATATATATTGTGGCTACTGAGTTAATTTTACTTAAATAAATCAAGATACATTCGGCCGAGGGCAGATACGATCCAAAATTTTCTGTTACAATCAGTGACTCGGGCGCCGCAACTGCCTCTGGGAACCTTTCCATGGGTCCCTACCCTCACGATGTACTTTTAACACATAATATAATTATAAGTTAATATATAGTATATATTTATGTATATATGTATATATATATATATAGAAAAAAGTTGAACAGGGTTTGTTCTAATAGCGCTTGCAGAAGATGTTCCTCATAAGCAAGTGGAGGGGAGAAAAACAAAAATGGGAATATCCCCAGATGAGTGTTGAATAATTGAGATCAAAATGAATGATAATAAATGCTCACCTGTTAGATCACAGGGATCAGCGATCAGCGACGAGTGGATACTAGTGGTGTGTGTGGACACCAGGCAGGAACACCACATATGATAAAGACAGGAGTATATGCACCAAAAGTATATATAAGGTGGTGTGTATAGAGATAATTATAAATTAATATAAATAATCATATGAATAATCAGGACCGAGAGGCAGACACACGGTTACCGTGGAAATGGAGGATACTTGTGGGAATCTCCTGTTCTTACCACACTGTATTTGTGGACAGAGGGTAAAAATGAAGGAAGTTCCTATTTATTATAAGCTGATATCCAGGAAAAAAATATTAAATAAAAAATATATATATATATATATATATATATATAAATGTATATGCATATATAGATCAAAAAGAAGGGAAAAATACATGAGCCAAAAAATATAATATTTTAAAAACAATTTTTATTTTTATAAATATTAAAATATAAAAAAGAGAGCATAGTATAAAATATAGTGTAAAATGGTGTAAAAAAGATGTAAATATGTAGGAATTATAATGTAATATAATGTAATAAAAATGTGAGAGGTTGTATACGAAAATAGTATACTAGTATAAGGGACGTAATACAAGAGTCTGTTTGCAAATAGGAGTAAAACCAAATACAATAATAGAGTAAAAAGCTGTAAAATATAATAAAATGTAAGTGGCCAGGTGGCACGGCAAAAGTATGGAGCGTGCAGATGGCAGTTAACTTACTTTTGTAGTGTGCTGTGCCGTTGTAGCGATGTTGGTATCCAAAGTATAAAAAGTGGAAAAATAGCTGAGAGAAAAGTCGCTGCACGGAGCAGCTAGTGAACAAACTCAGCGGGTGAATCGGAATTCCGGATGTGACGTCACGAAAGTGCGTCACATGCCTTACGCGTTTCGTGAGCGTATCAGCTCACTTCATCAGAGGCTAATGGATCTGTTAGCATCCTTGTGGCCCTTAAATAGCGTGAAGCTATTTCATCAAGGGAAGGGGGGAGTGTGTAATAATCTAATTAGTTAGATGTATATCTTTGTGCGCAAACGATTTTTCGAAAAGATGTGTTATAAAAGATTTTTTTGGTTTGAAATGTTTATGTATATATGATAGGATCACATTAAAACACTATCTATATAAAAAAGAAGCAATATAATAATTTATATATTTAAAAATTGAAGGATGTCGTTTAGGACATAACTGGATAAAAAATAGGCAGGATATATCGGAAAGAATGCTGATATCTGACCGTAGATGAGTTACCAAGGATAGGATACAGTACGTTAAGTACTCGTATAGGGTGGGGTAAAGAGATATGATACAATATAAAAATATGTAAATAAGAAAAAAATGAAATGAAATAAAATGAAATGAAAGTTAGTCAACATGTTGGATGATTTATGAGGAAAGGAAGATAATAGGATAAAAATATATATGTGTATGTGATTACGTATATACATGTGTATATATGTGTATATATAAAAATCAATGGGAATACTGGAAACCAGATTTATATTTATATAATTGAGTTCAAGGTGTGTGTAATTCTTCAAAGGAAGGTTGCCAGATCTATATCTGTGTTTAGGCCATATGGTTTCCTTGTACTCAATTTATGGATCCAGTATGTCTCTCTCTTTCTTAACTGGAGTAACCTATTCTCTCCTATTTTATATGGAATATGTTCAATGGCCTTAATCTTTAGGCGTTCCACACTTTTTTCATGGAATTCCTCGAAATGGGTCCCTATGCCATACTCTGGTTGGTCACTGGTGATGTTCTTTACATGTTCAAGGAATCTGGTCTTAAGCGTTCTTTTCGTTCTACCTATATATATTTTATTGCAACTACAAGTTAATTGGTAAACAACGAATTCAGATTTGCAGTTCATCAAACTATTAATTTCAAATTTGTTGTTTTCATTGTCTCTAATCCATTTGTTTTCTTCCTTATTTTTACTGACATGTTTGCAACACACGCAGTTTTTCCGATTACATTTATAGAAACCTTTAGTTTTGGTTTTTAGCCAATTTCCCTGAGTTGGTGCTTTTTTAGTTTTAAGTTTAGTAGGAGCTAGTATGTTTTTAAGATTTGTGTTTTTCTTGTAAGTGATTTTCGGTTTCTCCGGTAGTGTCTCCTTTAGAAAAGGGTCCTTTTTGAGCAAATACCAGTGTTTATTCAGTATTTTTTCAATGTTTTTGGCCCCACTATTGTATGTGGTGATAAACCTGGGACAAATAGTATAGTCCATACCTGTATCGTTTGTATTTACTTGTTTTTTCGGGTTTAGTAGATTGTCTCGATCTATTTTGCTTACTCTCTCATAAGCCTTATCTACTATTTTCCTGTTATACTTTTTGTTATAAAACTTTTGTTTGAGGACTGTTGCTGTTTCTTCAAAATCTTGTTTTCTAGAGCAATTCCTTTTTATTCGCTGGAACTGGCCATACGGAATATTACTGATCCATTTCATGTGATGGTTGCTCGTGGCGTGCAAATAGCCATTTGTGTCAGTGTCTTTGGTGTAAATTTTTGTTTCTATCTGTTCGTTTTCAATAAATATAGTGATATCTAGAAAATTTATTTCTCTCTTACTCCATGTATTAGTGAATTTCAGATTCCAATTATTCTGATTGATATGATGGACAAATTCTTCGAAGTGCTTTTCATCCCCGTTCCAGATAATTATGATATCATCAATGAACCTCTTCCATGTGATTATATGTTTCAAAAATGTGTTATTTTTCCATATGTGTTGATCCTCAAAAGCTCCCATGTACATGTTGGCAAAACTAGGGGCAAATTTAGTGCCCATTGCGGTGCCAAATTTTTGGAGGAAAATTTTATTTTCAAATGCAAAGTAATTCTTGGTCAGAATAAAGTTAATTGCTTCCCCAATAAAGGAAATTTGTTCTTTTTTGATATTTGTATCTGTTGTCAAAATTTGGTCCACTGCACTTATACCTTTACTGTGTGGTATAGATGTATAAAGTGCAGTTACATCCAATGTTGCGAGTGAGTAGTTATTCTCCCAACAAGTATCTTTCAATAATGTGAGTAGGTGTGGGGTGTCCCTTAAGTATGACTTAATTGTTGGTACCACGGGCTGTAGAAAATGATCTACATATTCTGATAAATTGCTAGTTAGACTGTTTATACCAGAAATGATTGGGCGTCCTGGAGGATTCTTAGTGTCCTTATGCACTTTCGGTAAGTGGTAGAATACTGCGGTCTTTATCATGTCTATCGATAAGATTGTATTCGTCATCATCCAAAATGTTTTCTTTCTTTGCATTTCTTATTAATTGAGCATATTCATCTGAGAATTGGCTGGTGGGGTCTTTTGGTAGTACTTCATAGGTCTCTGTATCTGACAGTATCCTATTTGCTTCACTAATATAACCTCCTTTGTTTTGTATTACAATAGAACCACCTTTATCAGCCTCTCTAAAGACCAATGTTTCATCTTTGCTTAGATTCTTTAGGATTCTTTCTTCCTTATTTGTGAGATTTTTGTTGTCCAATTTGAATGATTTACACATTGACTCTAAATCGTTGAGTACTAGGTCTTCAAACAATGAGATATATTGTCCCTTGGCTTGGGTGGGATAAAATATTGATCTTGGTTTGAACCCACTGTGTTTCATGATTCTATTTGTTTCTAATTGTTCTGTTGTTTCCATATCTAGTGATTCCAAGAAATTCAATGTTGGAATATCACTTTGTGTAAGGGTGTGATGATCTGCTGTAGCAGATATTGTTGCAGTGAAAATATTAAGTTTGTTTCTCTTTTCCTGAATATAGTCAAGCAATATGGTCTTAATAACCTGACTAGTCAGTAGTGAGAATTACTGTTATAGATTTAAGCGCAGAGTCTAAATCTGAATTGTCTTTCCAGATTAGATAGTATAAGTACTTCAATAATACAAGTAATGATAAAGAACAGATCAGAATGAGATATGATCACACAGGTGATTAATGAGTTAACTTCAGACGAGATATAACTTCAGTTAATTATGAATCCTCTTCACGCACTCACACATACAACCTTAAAATATATACAAGTCCATTCACATATCCTTTCGTCAAGTATAGACAAACTTTGAGATGATGATTTTAGATTCCTGAGGTAAGTAACATGGAATTAGGATACAATTATATGCAGCGATTTTGAGCGGAGAGAACTTGTACCTGACGACCGGTCCGGTCGGCGTCTTCAGTGTGAGTGCGGCTTCCGGATTGCGGTAAGTAGTTCCGGCGGCTTTGTGATCCAAAAAGCAAGTTAAGTCCGTAAGAACAGACAGGTTGAAAGATGAAAAGTTTATTACAACAAATGATAGGAGATAATGAATACCAGGGGGAAAGTAACAGTCCAATATTTAGAATATATTACGAGAGAAAAGTCAAGTAGCAAAATTAACTAGAGAAAACAAAATCACTCTAGTAACAGCAATTTCCAGACAAGGAATGCCTGACCCAAATGTGCTATAAATAGGGAGTAACCTGTTAAAGGCGGGATATACCTTAAAGGTATATCACACACTCCCCCCTTCAAGGTCTCCCCACATCAGCAATGGTTGGTTTCAAAGGGTATCGTTTGTGAAAACACTGTATCAAACGTGGTGCATGGATCTCAGATTGTCTTTGCCATGAATTATCCTCAGGTCCAAAACCTCTCCACATCAGAAGGTATTCCAGATGACGACCACGAATTCTTGAATCCAAAATCCTCTCAATTTCATATTCCTCCTGATCATCTATTTGAATAGCAGGGGGTTTAAGGTTTTCATCCTTATTTGTTGCTTTGTATGGTTTTATTAATGATACATGAAATGTGGGATGTATCTTATAGGAAGGTGGTAATACCAATCTGACAGTAGAAGGATTTACAATTTTATCTATCACAAAAGGGCCAATAAATTGGTTTGCTAATTTCTTTGAAGGTACATACACCTTTAGGTTTTTAATCGATAGTAAAACTTTGTCACCAATTTTATATAGAGGACTAGGTCTATGATGCATGTCATAATACCGTTTCTGATAATTCTTGGCTTCCATGAGGTGAGTTTTAACCAACGCTAAACGTTCCTGTAGCTTACTTGAGTAGTCTTTGGCAACTGTTGAATTCACCTCAGTATTGGTAATCAATATGTTAGTTGGATGATATCCATAAGTTACATAGAAAGGAGTCATTTTTGTTGATGTTGAAATTGAGTTGTTATATGAGAACTCGGCCATAGGTAAATAATTAATCCAATCATCTTGAAGATGGGATACGTAACACCTTAGATATTGCTCTAACGTTTGGTTTAATTTTTCTGTCATTCCATTGGTTTGTGGGTGAAATGCTGTTGAATACCTGGAGTTTATTTTCAACAACTTACATAAGGATCTCCAGAATGCTGAAGTAAATTGTGTACCCCTGTCTGTGATAATAGTTGTTGGAAGCCCATGTAACTTTACAATATGGTTTAGAAAAACATTGGCAGTGATGTAAGCGTTAGGTAAGCTTTTCAATGGTATAAAATGTCCCATTTTTGTTAAGTGATCTATCACTACTAATATTGTATTATATCGGTGTGATAAAGGTAAGTCTACAATGAAATCCATTGAAATTGTGGACCAAGGCCTATCAGGAACTGGCAGTGGGTTTAACAATCCAATTGGTCCCCTGTGATCAATTTTATTTCTAGCGCAAGTATCGCATGAAGTAACATATTGTTGGATGTCTTGATCCATTTGTGGCCACCAGAAACTTCTTCTTGTTTTTTCTATTGTTTTTTGTATGCCTGTATGTCCAGATAAGGGTTCGTCGTGAGTGTTTTTTAATACATGGGTTCTCATTACTTCCGGAACATATAACTTGTCTTTGTGATAATAAAGACCTGTTTCTGGGTTTTTAATACAATTCTTAGGATACTCATCCTCTTTCTGTATTACCTTTATTATTTCCTTCTCCAGAGGAGTTAGTACTCCAATGAATCTTTCAGCTGGTATAATTGGAACTATTGCATCATGATGTGATTCTTCTTGTATTCTAGATAGAGCGTCTGCCTTTACGTTCAAGTGTCCAGGTTTGTATATAATTATAAAATTGAATCTGTCCAAAAATAAAGACCATCTTACTTGTCGAGCAGACAAGGTTTTGCTTTTCTTTAAGTATTCTAAATTCTTGTGATCTGTGAACACTTTGAATGGTTTCTCAGTTCCTTCTAATAAATGCCTCCATTGTTCAAGAGAAGTTTTTATGGCTAATAACTCCTTATCTCCTATGCTATAGTTAATTTTGGCAGGAGAAAATCTTCTGGAGTAGTAACCAACTGGGTTCATCTCTGTCTGTTCCTTATTGTATTGTGAAAGGATGGCTCCAATTCCAGAACTGGAAGCGTCTACTTCAAGTACATATTGAAGATTGTTATCTGGTATGTGGAGCAGTGGAGCTTTAGAAAATTTTTCTTTTAAGAAATCAAAAGCTATCTGTGCCTGTTCTGTCCATTTATACCTTTGTTTCTTACTGGTTAGTTCAGTCAAAGGTTTAACGATGTTAGAAAAATTATCAATACATTTTCTATAGTAATTCGCGAATCCAATAAATCTTTGCAGAGCTCGTATTGATTTTGGTATAGGCCATTGCAATATAGCGGATACTTTTTCGGGGTCCATTTGAATCCTGTTGGGTGTTATGATATAACCAAGGAACTTTATCTTCTTCACATGAAAAAGACATTTTTCTTGCTTTGCGTATAGTTTATGCTCTTTTAATCTTGTTAAAACCCATCGAACATGTTTTTCATGTTCTTGTGGATTCTTCGAGGCAAAGGAGAGACCTTTTTTGAGAACATTCTCTTCTTCCCTAGTTAGAGTTCTATCTGACAAGTTGAAGATTTTTACTAGGTCACTTTCATCAGGATATATACTGATTGTTGCCTTGAGTGCCAATTTTCTCTTCTTTGTTTGTTTCTGTTTACCTGATCTGTTAATCTTCCTCCACTGGATAGTAGCAGCCTAAATAAGAGTTCTAGTTTGTTCTTCCTTATTTATCTGATTCAATTAAATCAGACAAATTGAATAACTCCATTATTTATCTAATAAAATGGAAGAATACCAGCAGGTAAACTATGCATTTGGTAACTACTTTGACATAAAAAACAAGAAAAGGTCATGGTCTATCAACACTGAAAGAATGGAACACACCACTGTGTCTGTAGAACAAGTGAACCCTAAAGCCTTATTTAGGAGACTAGAAAAACTAAAGAAATTAGAAGTGAGCAAATGGAATGATATAATTGGCTTAGAAAACTACCAAAAATTGAATATAATACCAAAAGGCTTAAAACTCACAAAAACTCCAATCTTTAACTCAGACGATATTGAATTAATCACAGAATGGGAGGAAGCAATGGAGACCTGCTCAAATACCTTCATAAAAATTCTAATTAAATATAGAGAACAGAACCTGGAGAAAATAGGAAAAGAAATTAAGGAAATCAGACAAGAATTACAACCCTTTAATGAGGATGTGTATTACCAACAGTTAGATAAAGATATTGCAAGCAGAACTCAGAAATTGGAATATGACACCATTTTAAAGAAAAAGAAAAAACTTGAAAGAGATATCAACAACAACAAAAAATGGAACTAGGGGAAGTCCATATCAACACAGAAAGAGATGAATTTGTTGAGGCCACAGACACACCAAACGCAGAAGTTTTCTGCAATACTAAAAATAGATTCTTCCCAGATAGAACAACAAACATCAATGGAAACACGGAACATCAAAACACAACTAAAGAAAAACAGATATGTACAAACACAAACAAAAACAAACATAAACAGATAAATAGTAACACATTTCTAAAAACGAAACCAGAAAATAACCATTCATATCAAACTAGAAAGCCAAATTATTATCACCATAGACAATACCCGTCTAATTACAACGAAGAAACAAGAAAACAAAACTATACTCATAATCACAATACACATAATAATTACTTTTACCCTGATAGGGACTTTTACAATCAAAGAGAAAATATCAGACCTAATAACAATTACAAAGACCCCATTAGACAAAAAGAACCAAGAGACTATAGAAATGTTTATGATGGTACACACCAAGGATCCAGCAGTCATTGGAGAACAAAAACTCAACATAATATGGAGCAAGGACACAACCATTTTTTAGGACTCAGAGAAAGAAAAGAGTCCTTTCAGAAACCATACATCCCCCCGAGACTCCGAGTGGAAAATCAGGAGAAGCATTTTCAAATTTTGCAAAGATCAACCCCACAAAAAAGAAGAAAAGACAGCGAGGAAGAGGATGCAGATCAGGTAAACAGAACAAACAAAGAAGAGAAAATTTGCACTCAAGGCAACAATCAGTATAAATCCTGATGAAAGTGACCAAGTAAAAATCTTCAACTTGTCAGATAGAACTCTAACTAGGGAAGAAGAGAATGTTCTCAAAAAGGGTCTCTCCTTTGCCCCTAGTAAGAAACCAGATGCCTTCTCACTGTTCGTGGACTGTAACAAATATATAAGAAAACTGACCTTACAATGATATTTCAGAAAGAAAAACAAAGATAAAAGAGATACCTGTGAACCTATGACAAATGTAAACCTACCAAACGAGGTTACCCTTACACAAAGTGATATTCCAACATTGAATTTCTTGGAATCACTAGATATGGAAACAACAGAACAATTAGAAACAAATAGAATCATGAAACACAGTGGGTTCAAACCAAGATCAATATTTTATCCCACCCAAGCCAAGGGACAATATATCTCATTGTTTGAAGACCTAGTACTCAACGATTTAGAGTCAATGTGTAAATCATTCAAATTGGACAACAAAAATCTCACAAATAAGGAAGAAAGAATCCTAAAGAATCTAAGCAAAGATGAAACATTGGTCTTTAGAGAGGCTGATAAAGGTGGTTCTATTGTAATACAAAACAAAGGAGATTATATTAGTGAAGCAAATAGGATACTGTTAGATACAGAGACCTATGAAGTACTACCAAAAGACCCCACCAGCCAATTCTCAGATGAATATGCTCAATTAATAAGAAATGCAAAGAAAGAAAACATTTTGGATGATGACGAATACAAATTCTTATCGATAGACATGATAAAGACCGCATTATTCTACCACTTACCGAAAGTGCATAAGGACACTAAGAATCCTCCTGGACGCCCAATCATTTCTGGTATAAACAGTCTAACTAGCAATTTATCAGAATATGTAGATCATTTTCTACAGCCCGTGGTACCAACAATTAAGTCATACTTAAGGGACACCCCACACCTACTCACATTATTGAAAGATACTTGTTGGGTGACTAACTACTCACTCGCAACATTGGATGTAACTGCACTTTATACATCTATACCACACAGTAAAGGTATAAGTGCAGTGGACCAAATTTTGACAACAGATACAAATATCAAAAAAGAACAAATTTCCTTTATTGGGGAAGCAATTAACTTTATTCTGACCAAGAATTACTTTGCATTTGAAAATAAAATTTTCCTCCAAAAATTTGGCACCGCAATGGGCATTAAATTTGCCCCTAGTTTTGCCAACATGTACATGGGAGCTTTTGAGGATCAACACATATGGAAAAATAACACATTTTTTAAACATATAATCACATGGAAGAGGTTCATTGATGATATCATAATTATCTGGAACGGGGATGAAAAGCACTTTGAAGAATTTGTCCATCATATCAATCAGAATAATTGGAATCTGAAATTCACTAATACATTGAGTAAGAGTGAAATAAATTTTCTAGATATCACTATATTTATTGAAAACGAACAGATAGAAACAAAAATTTACACCAAAGACACTGACACAAATGGCTATTTGCACGCCACGAGCAACCATCACATGAAATGGATCAGTAATATTCCGTATGGCCAGTTCCAGCGAATAAAAAGGAATTGCTCTAGAAAACAAGATTTTGAAGAAACAGCAACAGTCCTCAAACAAAAGTTTTATAACAAAAAGTATAACAGGAAAATAGTAGATAAGGCTTATGAGAGAGTAAGCAAAATAGATCGAGACAATCTACTAAACCCGAAAAAACAAGTAAATACAAACGATACAGGTATGGACTATACTATTTGTCCCAGGTTTATCACCACATACAATAGTGGGGCCAAAAACATTGAAAAAATACTTAATAAACACTGGCATTTGCTCAAAAAGGACCCTTTTCTAAAGGAGACACTACCGGAGAAACCGAAAATCACTTACAAGAAAAACACAAATCTTAAAAACATACTAGCTCCTACTAAACTTAAAACTAAAAAAGCACCAACTCAGGGAAATTGGCTAAAAACCAAAACTAAAGGTTTCTATAAATGTAAGCGGAAAAACTGCGTGTGTTGCGAACATGTCAGTAAAAATAAGGAAGAAAACAAATGGATTAGAGACAATGAAAACAACAAATTTGAAATTAATAGTTTGATGAACTGCAAATCTGAATTCGTTGTTTACCAATTAACTTGTAGTTGCAATAAAATATATATAGGTAGAACGAAAAGAACGCTTAAGACCAGATTCCTTGAACATGTAAAGAACATCACCAGTGACCAACCAGAGTATGGCATAGGGACCCATTTCGAGGAATTCCATGAAAAAAGTGTGGAAGGCCTAAAGATTAAGGCCATTGAACATATTCCATATAAAATAGGAGAGAATAGGTTACTCCAGTTAAGAAAGAGAGAGACATACTGGATCCATAAATTGAGAGCAAGGAAATCATATGGCCTAAACACAGATATAGATCTGGCAGCCTTCCTTTGAAGAATTACACACACCTTGAACTCAATTATATAAATATAAATCTGGTTTCCAGTATTCCCATTGATTTTTATATATACACATATATACACATGTATATACGTAATCACATACACATATATATTTTTATCCTATTATCTTCCTTTCCTCATAAATCATCCAACATGTTGACTAACTTTCATTTCATTTTATTTCATTTCATTTTTTTCTTATTTACATATTTTTATATTGTATCATATCTCTTTACCCCACCCTATACGAGTACTTAACGTACTGTATCCTATCCTTGGTAACTCATCTACGGTCAGATATCAGCATTCTTTCCGAGATATCCTGCCTATTTTTTATCCAGTTATGTCCTAAACGACATCCTTCAATTTTTAAATATATAAATTATTATATTGCTTCTTTTTTATATAGATAGTGTTTTAATGTTATCCTATCATATATACATAAACATTTCAAACCAAAAAATTTTTATAACACATCTTTTCGAAAAATCGTTTGCGCACAAAGATATACATCTAACTAATTAGATTATTACACACTCCCCCCTTCCCTTGATGAAATAGCTTCACGCTATTTAAGGGCCACCAGGATGCTAACAGATCCATTAGCCTCTGATGAAGTGAGCTGATACGCTCACGAAACGCGTAAGGCACGTGACGCACGTTTGTGACGTCACATCCGGAATTCCGATTCACCCGCTGAGTTTGTTCACTAGCTGCTCCGTGCAGCGACTTTTCTCTCAGCTATTTTTTCACTTTTTATACTTTGGATACCAACATCGCTACAACGGCACAGCACACTACAAAAGTAAGTTAACTGCCATCTGCACGCTACATACTTTTGCCGTGCCACCTGGCCACTTACATTTTATTATATTTTACAGCTTTTTACTCTATTATCGTATTTGGTTTTACTCCTATTTGCAAACAGACTCTTGTATTACATCCATTATACTAGTATACTATTTTCGTATACAACCTCTCACATTTTTATTACATTATATTACATTATAATTCCTACATATTTACATATTTTTTACACCATTTTACACTATATTTTATACTATGCTCTCTTTTTTATATTTTAATATTTATAAAAATAAAAATTGTTTTTAAAATATTATATTTTTTGGCTCATGTATTTTTCCCTTCTTTTTGATCTATATATGCATATACATTTTTATATATATATATATATATATATTTATTTAATATTTGTTTCCTGGATATCAGCTTATAATAAATAGGAACTTCCTTCATTTTTACCCTCTGTCCACAAATACAGTGTGGTAAGAACAGGAGATTCCCACAAGTATCCTCCATTTTCACGGTAACCGTGTGTCTGCCTCTTGGTCCTGATTATTTATATGATTATTTATATTCATTTATAATTATCTCTATACACACCACCTTATATATACTTTTGGTGCATATACTCCTGTCTTTATCATATGTGGTGTTCCTGCCTGGTGTCCACACACACCACTAGTATCCACTCGTCGCTGATCGCTGATCCCTAATCCCTGTGATCTAACAGGTGAGCATTTATTATCATTCATTTTGATCTCAATTATTCAACACTCATCTGGGGATATTCCCATTTTTGTTTTTCTCCCCTCCACTTGCTTATGAGGAACATCTTCTGCAAGCGCTATTAGAACAAACCCTGTTCAACTTTTTTCCAAATTTTAGTCTCACCAAGGAGGAATGAGACACCACTAATAGCAGCAGGCATTGGACATTTTCATAGAGCATTTTATAGTACAACAACTTCTTCTCTAATTTTGGCGCAACTACCCACTCCCCCCTTCTTTCATATATATATATATATATATATATATATATATATATATATATATATATATATATATATATATATATATATATAGCAAAGAAGATTATATATATTTATGTTATATATAAGTTGATTTAATTGTCTTTTGTCAGTCTACTATTAAAAATGTTTTAGCTAAAACTGTGATTTTTAAGCTTCATTCCCACCCAGCAGCCGGATAAATGTCTTTCGGAATATTATCCATCAGACAAGCGTCCGTCGGACAAGCGTCCGTCGGATAACAGTCCGGCCACGGTAAAAAGTTATACTCAGCTGCAGCCCAGATGCAGGTAAAAATAAAAAAATAATGAAGAAATGAACAGCAGCCAATCAGCATCAGCAGTGCTGAGGTCATGAACTCTTACTGTGATCTCATGAGATTTCACTTAACTCTCATGAGATTTCATTGTAAGCTTCCTTTACCTGATTGGTGAAATAATATGAGAGTTCACAAGGATCATCCTTTCATCTGTCCCAGGACAGGCACACTAAAATGCTGCTTAGAAATCCTTTACAATGGGAGGTGGCTACTGAGGAACTTTTGAAGTAAAATATCTTTCTTTTTTACATAGAGTTGTTCAGGAGATATTTTCTAGTCAGCTTTTTACAGCTATACTGCATCACTTTCAAGTGTTTAAACATTTGTGTATTATGGCCCTTTAAATATTGAATGCAGGTAGATGTTATTGTGTAGTAGGTGTTGTTTTTACTGAGCAAAACAAGTAGGTGTTGCTAGAATATAAATGTTTAAATTCACGTATTTTTACATATTTCATGCATGCCCAGTAGAATCAAAAAGCTAATAGAATTCTGAAAGCACAGTTGTAATCAAAGATATTGGTCTGTATGGTACTGATAATTACAAATATTACCTGTTATGAGATGTCAGAGGTAGTGGTGTGTGTGTTTGAACCTCCCGCACAAAGTATTAAGAAAAAAAAAAAAAACTACCCGCCCGCACAAAATATTAAGAAAAAATAAACCTAACCGCCCGCACAAATAATTAATAGAAAATAAACCTAACCCTTAAATCGCAAAACCCCCATAACACAAACTACCTAACCCTTAACCTGCCAAACCCCCACAACGCCACATAAAACAAATTACAACATTAACCCTTAAACCGCCAAACCCTACAACGCCAAGTAACTAATTATACTAAAAAAACACATTGCAATAAACCTAATTAACCTATTAACCCCTAAACTGACAACCCCCCACATCGCAATAAACATAATTAACCTATTAACTCCTAAACCTCCAACCCCCCACAAGGCAAATAACTAATTTATAAGCCCCCTAACCTAACACTCCCTAAATTAACCTCAATTACTACTAAATTATAATTAAAATAAAAAATCCTAACATTAAATTACAAAAAAATAATCTAACATTACAAAAAAAAAGTCTAACATTACAGAAAAAAATAAACAAAATTATCAAAAATAAAAAAAATTAAACCTAATTCCTATGAAAAATTTGTATGGGCATTGCCCTTAAAAGGGCGTTCAACTCTTTTACAAGCCCATTAATATCCCTAATCTTAAAAATAAAAATAAAAAAAAAGCACACTGAAGATTAAATGCAAGGTACCCCATATTTATTGGGGTACCTTTCATTCCTATTGGCTGAAATTTGGAAATCAGCCAATAGAATGAGAGCTACTGATTTGAAAAGCCAATAGGATTTCAGAAGCTCTAATCTTATTGGCTGATTTCAAAATTTTAGCCAATAGGAATGCAAGGTACCCCATATTTATTGGGGTACCTTTCATTCCTATTGGCTGAAATTTTGAAATCAGCCAATAGGATGAGAGCTACTGATTTGAAAAGCCAATAGGATTTCAGTAGCTCTAATCCTATTAGCTGATTTCAAAATGTTAGCCAATAGGAATGCAAGGTACCCAAAATTGAATGCGGTACCTTGCATTACATTTTCAGTGCACGCCGGAGATCAGATGAAAAGGAGCCTCCACGCCGATGAGGATCGCTGCAGCTGAAAACTGCCGCTGAGGACCGCCACTCCGGATACGCGCATCTGTCAAGACTGCTCCGCGCCGCCTTCGCTCCGGATGAAGATATAAGATGATGGAGCCGCCTGGAAGAAGACCTTCACCGCCGGACTTCAGGAACAGTGAGTACCTATTTGGGGCTTAGTCTTAGGCATTTTTTTTATTTTTTGGGGTGTTTTTTTTTAGATTAGGGTTTTTATGGCTGTAAAAGAGGTGATTGCCCTTTTAAGGGCAGTAAGAGAGCTGAATGCCCTTTTAAGGGCAGTGCCCATACAAATGCCCCCTTAGGAGCAATGGGTAGCTCAGGTTTAGTTTTTTTTATCTTGGGGGGGTTGGTTGGATGGGTGGGGGGTTTTACTGTTAGAGGGTACTTTGTGATTTTACATGTAAAAAAAGCTGATTAGTGATGTCCCGAACTGTTCGCCAGCGAACGGTTCACAGCGAACATAGCTTGTTCGCGTCCGCGTTTGTGGGCGAACACATGGCGATGTTCGATTCGCCCCTATGTGTCATCATTGAGGAAACTTTGACCCTTTATGTCACAGCCGCCTGACACATTAGAGCCAATCAACATCAGACACTCCCTCACAGACCCTCCCAGCTACTCGGAATCCGCCATTTTAGACTCATAACGACCTTGCTTTCTTAATGAGAGGACGTGTTGTGTTTTTGCTCCTGACATTAATAGGAAAAACATAGATAGGCTAGTGTATTTACAGTCCAGAAGGACTCCACTCATCTCTGCTGCAAGCACAGCACCCCAAAAAGCCCTTTTTAGGGCTATATTTCGTGCAGGGTTTTTTTTTTTTTTTTCATTTTTTTTTTATTAGCATTTGCCTGGCTTTCAGGCTGTGTGTTTAAGGCTCACAGCATATGATGTGATTACTGCCACCACTGATATCTCCCTAACAACATTAGTTTAAATTTAACTAACCAAAAAAATTAATTATTTTGCTAGTGTAATTTTTTTTCATTTTCTATCAGGCCAGTGTCACACAGCATATACTCTGGTTCATTGCTCTGTGCCAGCCAGCAGCCACCAGTGTTAATATCCGTTTATAACATTATTTTAAATTTAAAAAATATATATATATATATATTTTTCTAGTGTAATCTAATTACATTTACTATCAGGCCTGTGTCTGTCAGGCTCACTCAGCATTAATATACCTCATTTTTTTTCAGTCTTTTGGTTAATTGGTCTGTGCCAGGCAGCCACCCAGCACTCATATCTATTCTTCTTCACCTTAATTTTAATATAAAAAAAAAA
The DNA here is from genome assembly GCF_027579735.1 of Bombina bombina. Classification (NCBI taxonomy): domain Eukaryota; kingdom Metazoa; phylum Chordata; class Amphibia; order Anura; family Bombinatoridae; genus Bombina; species Bombina bombina. The sequence continues at coordinate 891,683,237 of NC_069502.1, read as the reverse complement.
AGTTTAAATTTGTTTCATAGTGTAATCTAATATAATTTTCTATCCGGCCTGTGTGTTTTGCTGACATACAGAGCCTACTGTGTTTACTTGCTGCCCTCCCTAGTCTATGAGCCACGACTCATATGTGTTTAACCTTTTTTTAATTCCCCCCCCAAAAAAAATAATTTAAACCATTTCTCTAGTGTAATCTAATAGTATTTTCTATCAGGCGTGTGTGTATCTGACTTACAGAGCCTACTGTTTTTAATAGCTGCCCCTCCAAGGCTATCAGCCACGACTCATATGTATGTGCTTAACCTTTTTATTTAAATTGCCAAAAAAAAGTCTTTAAATCATTATGCTATTGTAATCTAATTTTATTTTCTATCAGACGTGTGTCTAACTGTCTATCTGACTTACACAGCATACTGTTGTTAATTGCTGCCCTACGTAGCAGCCAGCCAGTGCGACCACTCATAGAGTCATATGTGCATTGCACTTCTTAACATAATTTTAATATTAAAATCTAAAATTTTTAAATATTTTGCTAGTGTAATCTAACTTAATTTTCTATCATGCCTGTGTTTTTGTCACTTACACAGCATACTGTGTTAAATTGCTGCCCTACCTACCATCCACGACTCATATCTGCCAGCCTGTGTGCTAGGCCCAACTAGCCAATTAGTGGCACCAATCATAATTCTTGTAACAGTATATAAAAAAAAAAAATCATAATTTTTTGGACTGCAAATATTCAGTCTCCTAGTGCCATTGAATTGCATTTACCTCCTGCCTGCCACTGCCAGCCTTTTGTGCCAGGCCGTCTAGCCAACTATTTACACCAATCATAATTGTTGTCACAGACAGTATAGTTACTAATTAAAAATAAAAAAATTTTGATTGTTGATCTTAATCCTCAGTTTGCTCGTGCCCTAGAATTATACTTTTCTACTGCCTTCAAAGCCTGTGTGCCAGGCCTACTTGAAAAATATTTACACAAATCATATTTGTTGTCACAGTATTCTTAATAATTAAAAAATACAATTTTTGGTAATAGTTGTTGTGAATCCTCAGTTTGCTCGTGCCATTGAATTGCATTTTCCTCCTGCCTTGCAGCCTGTGTGCCAGGCCCACCTAGCCAATTATTGCCAGCAATCATATTTCTTTAAACAGTATTGCAAAAATTGTCAATCATCACTGTTTTGACTGTCAGTATTCAGTCTCCTAGTGTCCTTGAATTGCATTTACCTCCTGCCTGCCAGCCTTTTGTGCCAGGCCGTCTAGCCAACTATTTACACCAATCATAATTGTTGTCACAGACAGTATAGTTACTAATTAAAATTAAAAAAAATTTGATCGTTGATCTTAATCCTCAGTTTGCTTGTGCCCTAGAATTGCACTTTTCTACTGCCTTCCAAGCCTGTGTGCCAGGCCTACTTTAAAAATATTTACACCAATCATATTTGTTGTCACAGTATTCTTAATAATTAAAAAATACAATTTTTGGTAATAGTTGTTGTCAATCCTCAGTTTGCTGGTGCCATTGAATTGCACTTTCCTCCTGCCTTGCAGCCTGTATGCCAGGCCCACATAGCCAATTATTGCCAGCAATCATAATTCTTTTAACAGTATTGCAAAAATTGTCAATCATCACTGTTTTGACTGTCAGTATTCAGTCTCCTAGTGTCCTTGAATTGCATTTACCTCCTGCCTGCCAGCCTTTTGTGCCAGGCCATCTTGCCAACTATTTTCACCAATCATAATTGTTGTCACAGTACAGTTAATAATTAAAATTAAAAAATTCTTGATCGTTGATCTTAATCCTCAGTTTGCTCGTGCCCTAGAATTATACTTTTCTACTGCCTTCCAAGCCTGTGTGCCAGGCCTACTTGAAAAATATTTACACCAATCATATTTGTTGTCACAGTATTCTTAATAATTAAAAATTAAAATTTTTGGTAATAGTTGTTGTGAATCCTCAGTTTGCTCGTGCCATTGAATTGCACTTTCCTCCTGCCTTGCAGCCTGCTGTGTGCTAGGCCCACCTAGCCAATTATTGCCAGCAACCATATTTCTTTTAACAGTATTGCAAAAATTGTCAATCATCACTGTTTTGACTGTCAGTAATCAGTCTCCTAGTGTCCTTGAATTGCATTTACCTCCTGCCTGCCAGCCTTTTGTGCCAGGCCATCTTGCCAACTATTTTCACCAATCATAATTGTTGTCACAGTACAGTTACTAATTAAAATTAAAAAATTCTTGATTGTTGATCTTAATCCTCAGTTTACTCGTGCCCTAGAATTATACTTTTCTACTGCCTTCCAAGCCTGTGTGCCAGGCCTACTTGAAAAATATTTACACCAATCATATTTGTTGTCACAGTATTCTTAATAATTAAAAAATACTATTTTTGGTAATAGTTGTTGTGAATCCTCAGTTTGCTAGTGCCATTGAATTGCACATTCCTCCTGCCTTGCAGCCTGCTGTGTGCTAGGCCCACCTAGCCAATTATTGCCAGCAACCATATTTCTTTTAACAGTATTGCAAATATTGTCAATCATCACTGTTTTGACTGTCAGTAATCAGTCTCCTAGTGTCCTTGAATTGCATCTACCTTCTGCCTGCCAGCCTTTTGTGCCAGGCCGTCTTGCCAACTATTTACACCAATCATAATTGTTGTCACAGTACAGTTAATAATAAAAATAAAAAAAATTTTGATTGTTGATCTTAATCCTCAGTTTGCTCGTGCCATTGAATTGCACTTTTCTACTGCCTGCCAGCCTGTGTGCCAGACCCAACTATCCAATTAGTGCCAGCAATCATATTTATTTTAACAGTATTGCAAAAATTGTCAATCATCACTGTTTTTACTGTCAGTAATCAGTCTCCTAGTGTCCTTGAATTGCATCTACCTCCTGCCTGCCAGCCTTTTGTGCCAGGCCGCCTTGCCAACTATTTACACAAATCATAATTGTTGTCACAGTACAGTTACTAATTAAAATTAAAAAATTCTTGATTGTTGATCTTAATCCTCAGTTTGCTTGTGCCCTAGAATTATACTTTTCTACTGCCTTCCAAGCCGCCTGTGTGCCAGGCCTACTTGAAAAATATTTACACCAATTATATTTGTTGTCACAGTATTCTTAATAATTAAAAAATACAATTTTTGGTAATAGTTGTTGTGAATCCTCAGTTTGCTGGTGCCATTGAATTGCACACTCCTCCTGCCTTGCAGCCTGCTGTGTGCTAGGCCCACCTAGCCAATTATTGCCAGCAACCATATTTCTTTTAACAGTATTGCAAAAATTGTCAATCATCATTGTTTTGACTGTCAGTAATCAGTCTCCTAGTGTCCTTGAATTGCATCTACCTCCTGCCTGCCAACCTTTTGTGCCAGACCGTCTTGCCAACTATTTACACCAATCATAATTGTTGTCACAGTATAGTTAATAATTAAAATAAAAAAAATTTGGATTGTTGAGCTTAATCCTCAGTTTGCTCGTGCCATTGAATTGCACTTTTCTACTGCCTGCCAGCCTGTGTGCCAGGCCCAACTATCCAATTAGTGCCAGCAATCATATTTATTTTAACAGTATTGCAAAATTTGTCAATCATCACTGTTTTGACTGTCAATCTGCAGTCTACTAGTGCCCTCCTTGAATTGCATTTTCCTCCTGCCTGCCTGCCTGTGTGCCAGTCCCAACTAGCCAATTAGTGCCACCAATCATATTTATTGTAACAGGATTGGAATTTTTGTTAATCATAACTGTTTTGACTGTGATTCTTCAGTCTCCTAGTGCCATTGAATTGCAGTTTCCTTTCTCCCAGCGTGTGTGCCAGACAGGCCCATTTGCCAACTAGTGCCACACAATCATATTTGTTGTCACAGTACTTGTAATATTTTAAAAAATTAACAATTTGTTATTTTTAAAACATCTGTCTTTTTTGTTGTTGTCAGTCTCACAGCGTATACTGTGCCCACTTTCACAGTGCCACCACTCAATTGGTGTAATAGTATTGTTAGTGTCCATTTTAAAAAAAATGACAGGCAGAGGCAGGCCACCCCGCAGGTTCCGTGGTCGTGGTCGTGGTGCTGTGATTCCTTTAGACCCTACAAATATGCACATTGTTCAGACGCCGGGTGCCAGGGGGGACGCGAAAAGTTCTGAGGAGGACCTAGTTGAATGGCTAACACAGGACACCCAATCTTCTTCAGCTTCCGCTGCTAGTCCTCCTAACCTTGATGCACCATCTACGTCCAGCTGTGCTTTGGGCAGGTCTCAAGTGACCAGTGCTACTCCCCCGCCTGTCGCCACCACCAACACTAGCACCTCAGCCGCTTCACTTGATCTGTCACAGGAGTTATTGACACATCATTTGGAAGAAATGAGTGATGCGCAACCATCATTGACAGAGGATGTAGATAATAGTGATCAGTCTCAGTCAGGCAGCATTACCGACATGGAGGTACGGTGTGATGATGATGATGATGTTGTACCCGCTGCTGCTTCCTTTCTTGATGTGTCAGATACAAGTGAAGCGGTTGATGATGATGTGTTGGTGGATGTCACGTAGGTGCCTGCTAGAAGAGAAGAAGAAGAGGGGGAAAGTTCAGATGGGGAGACAGAGAGGAGGAGGAGGAGACGATTTGGAAGCATGGGGAGGTCGTCTCAAGGAGATAGTGGCACAGTCAGACAGCATGCATCGTCACCAGGGATCAGCCAGACAGCACGCCGACGCCCATCAACGCATGCTGTTGCCACCACCAGAATACCGTCATCGCAGAGCTCAGCAGTGTGGCATTTTTTTTGTGTGTCTGCCTCTGACAACAGAGATGCCATTTGCAACCTGTGCCAAAAGAAACTGAGTCGTGGGAAGTCCAACACCCACCTAGGTACAACTGCTTTGCGAAGGCACATGATCTCCCATCACAAAGGCCAATAGGAAGAACACATGAGTAGAAGCAGCACACAAAGTGAAAGCTGCCCTCCTCCTCCTGCTCCAGCATCTTCAGCCACGTCAACCAGTGCTGTCCTCCTTGCCCCCTCTCAACCATCCTCCACTCAGTCTCTCTTACGTAGCAGTTCCTGGTCATCTGCCCACAGTCAGGTGTCTGTCAAGGACATGTTTGAGCGTAAGAAGCCAATTTCTCAAAGTCACCCCCTTGCCCGGCGTCTGACAGCTGGCTTGTCTGAACTCTTAGCCCGCCAGCTTTTACCATACAAGCTGGTGGAGTCTGATGCTTTCAAATTTGTATCTATTGGGACACCGCAGTGGAAGGTACCTGGCAGAAATATCTTTTCACAAAAGGCAATCCCAAACCTGTACTCTGTTGTGAGAAAGGAAGTTATGGCATGTCTGGCACACAGCATTGGGGCAAGGGTCCATATGACCACGGATAGCTGGTCTGCAAAGCATGGTCAGGGCAGGTATATCACCTACACTGCGCATTGGGTAAACCTGCTGACTTCTAACAAGCATGGAATGCATGGCTCTGCAGAAGAGTTGGTGACACTGCCACGACTTGCAGGCAGGCCTGCTGCTACCTCCTCTATTCCTCCTACTCCATCCTCTTCCCTAACCTCTTCCTCGGCTGAGTCCTCTTCAACTTCTGCGTCTTGCTCCACATCTATGGCACGCCCCCAGCTCCCCAGGTACTATGCTACATCCCGGGTAAGGCAGTGTCACGCCGTCTTGGGGTTGACTTGCCTGAAAGTGGAGAGTCACATCGCACCAGCACTCCTGACCGCCCTGAACGCACAGGTGGATCAGTGGCTGACTCCGCACCAACTGGAGATTGGCAAGGGTGTTTCTGACAATGGAAGTAATTTGGTGGCAGCATTGAAATTGGGCAAGTTGACACATGTGCCGTGCATGGCACATGTGTGTAATCTAATTGTACAACGATTTGTCCATAAGTACCCTGGCTTACAGGACATCCTGAAGCAGGCCAGGAAGGTGTGTGGCCATTTCAGGCGTTCCTACACGGCCATGGCACACTTGTCCGATATCCAGCGTCGAAACAACCTGCCAGTGAGGCGCTTGATTTGCGACAGCCCGACACGGTGGAATTCAACACTCCTAATGTTTGACCGCCTGCTCCAACAAGAAAAAGCTGTTAATGAGTATTTGTATGACCGGGGTGCTAGGACAGCCTCTGGGGAGCTGGGGATATTTTTGACAAATTACTGGGCGCTCATGCGCAATGCCTGTAGGCTCATGCGTCCTTTTGAGGAGGTGAAAAACCTTGTCAGTCGCACCGAAGGCACCATCAGCGACATCATACCATTTGTTTTCTTCCTGGAGCGTGCCCTGCGAAGAGTGCTGGATCAGGCAGTAAATGAGCGTGAAGAGGAAGAGGAAGAGTTGTGGTGTCCATCACCCCCACAAAGAGCCTTATCAGCATCGCTTGCTGGACCTGTGGCAACGCAGGAAGAGGATTGTGAGGAAGAGGAGTCAGAGGAGGAATGTGGCTTTGAGGAGGAGGAGGAGGAGGAGGAGGGGGAAGACCGAGCACAACAGGCATCCCAGGGTGCTCGTTGTTGTCACCTCTCTGGTACCCGTGTTGTTGTACGTGGCTGGGGGGAACAAGATACAATCAGTGATATCAGTGAGGAGGAGGAACGGGACATGATTAGCTCGGCATCCAACCTTGTTCAAATGGGTTCTTTCATGCTGTCGTGCCTGTTGAGGGACCCTCGTATAAAAAAGCTGAAGGAGAACAACCTGTACTGGGTGTCCACGCTCCTCGACCCCCGGTATAAGCATAAAGTGCCTGAAATGTTACCAAATTCCCGCAAGTCGGAAAGGATGGAGCATTTTAAGAATAAATTAAAAACTATGCTTTACACAGCGTATAAGGGTGATGTCACAGCACCACGGGAATGTAACAGGGGAAGAGATGAAATTAATCCTCCTCCTCCCACGACCACGGCGGCAAGGACAGGACGCTTTCCTGACGTCTTGTTGATGGAGGACATGCGTACCTTTTTAACTCCCATGCACCATTAGAGCCTTTCGGGATCCAGCCTTAGAGAAAGACTCAACCGACAGGTAGCAGACTACCTAGCTTTAACTGCGGATCTCGACACTCTCAGGAGCGATGGACCCCTTGACTACTGGGTGTGCAGGCTGGACTTGTGGCCTGAGCTATCCCAATTTGCAATGGAACTTCTGGCCTGCCCCGCTTCAAGTGTCCTGTCCGAAAGGACTTTCAGTGCAGCAGGAGGTTTTGTCACTGAGAAGAGAAGTCGCCTAGGTCAAAAAAGCCTTGACTATCTCACTTTTATAAAAATGAATGAGGGCTGGATCCCGAAGGGACTGACATTGGGCGATACATTTGAATAAAAAAGGCCTGATGACGAGATGAGCTGGCTTGGGCTACAACTGGTACACAGGCTGGCCTTTTTTTTTTTTCATAAAGCCGGAGGACTTGCTTGACTTATCTGCCAACAACTAGTTCTCAAGCCACAAGCTTTTAGGGGACTTTATAAATGTTTTACAAACATCAATTTTTCTGGCCGCTGCTGCAGCAGTTGCTACAACAATACCCCAATTTTTCAGTCATTTGTACATTCCGAATTTTTCTGGCCTCTGCTGCAGCTCTGTGGGTACAAAACTCAAATAAAAAAAATAAGGCACATAACACTAGTGATTAAACTGTTACGAATTGTACAACTTAGCACACCACTCATATCTGGTGGAGCATTAAATTGAACGCAAAATGCCACAAATTTGAAAGAGTAGGACCGACCAAGCATCTTTATCCATCTCTTGGTTGCTCTAAATTATCTCCGTGTTCCATCTATGCCATACCTGTACTCTATTGTGCAAAAGGGTGGCATATGTGGTGTTTCATGCTGTTGTGCCTGTTGCGGGTCGTGGCCCATGGTATAAAAAGGCTGAAGGAGAACGACCTGTAATGGGTGCCCCATCAAATTGTTAGAAAATGTTCCTGGTTCCTCTCAATTATCTCTGGGTTTCTAAAATGGATGCCATACCTGTACTCACTTGTGCAAAAGGATGGCATATGTGGTGGTGTTTCCTGCAGTTGTTTCTGTTGAGGGTGCTGGACCCTCTTATAAAAAGGCCTAAGGAGAAAGAGGTGTACTGGGTGTCCACTCATTTTCACATTTGACCAAAATTATCTCTGGGTTTGTAAAATTAATTCTGTACCTGTACTCTATTGTTCAAAAGGATGCCATACGTCCTCTTTCCTGCTGGTGTTTTTTTTGAGGGTCCTGGACCCTCTTATAAAAAGGCCTAAGGAGAAAGAAGTATACTGGGTGTCCATCGAATCATTTATTTTATTCAAATTTCCATTTGCAACAAATTATCTCTGGGTTTCTAAAATCAATGTCTTTCCTGTACTCTATTGTTCAAAAGGATGCCATACGTCCTCTTTCCTGATGGTGTTTTTTTTTAGGGTCCTGGACCCTCTTATAAAAAGGCCTAAGGAGAAAGAGGTGAACTGGGTGTCCACTCATTTTTTTTTCTATTTAACAATTGACCAAAATGATCTCTGGGTTTGTAAAATCAATGCTGTACCTGTACTCTATTGTTCAAAAGGATGCCATATGTCCTCTTTCCTGCTGGTGTTTTTTTTGAGGGTCCAGGACCCTCTTATAAAAAGGCCTAAGGAGAAAGAAGTGCACTGGGTGTCCATCGAATCATTTTTTTTATTCAAATTTCCATTTGCAAAAAATTATCTCTGGGTTTCTAAAATCAATGCCTTTCCTGTACTCTATTGTTCAAACGGATGCCATATGTCCTCTTTCCTGCTGGTGTTTTGTTTGAGGGTCCTGGACCCTCTTATAAAAAGGCCTAAGGAGAAAGAATTGTACTGGGTGTCCATCAAATCATTTTTTTATTCAAATTCCCGGTTGCAACAAATTATCTCCGGGTTTCTAAAATCAATGCCTTTCCTATAATCTTTTTTTCAAAAGGATGCCATATGTCCTCTTTCCTTCTGCTGGTTTTGTTGAGGGTCCTGGAGCCTCTGCTAAAAAGGCCTAAGGATAAATAAGTGTACTGGGTGTCTATTCAATGTTTTTTGAGATTTCCCGGTTGTAACAAATTATCTCTGTGTTTCTAAAATCAATGCCTATCCTGTAATCTATGTTTCAAAAGGATGCCATATGTCCTCTTTCATGCTGTTGTTTCTGTTGAGGCTCCGGGACCCTCTTATAAAAAGGCCTAAGGATAAAGAAGTGTACTGGGTGTCCAATCAATGTTTTTTTCTATTTCCCGGGTCATATAAATGATCTCTGTGTTTCTAAAATCAATGCCTTTCCTGTAATCTAATTTACAAAAGTATGCCATATGTCCTCTTTCCTGCTGCTGGTTTTGTTGAGGGTCCTGGAGCCTCTGCTAAAAAGGCCTAAGGATAAAGAAGTGTACTGGGTGTCTAATCTATGTTTTTTTAGATTTCACGGTTGGAACAAATTATCCCCGGGTTTCTAAAATCAATGCCTTTCCTGTAATCTATTATTCACAAGGATGCCATATGTACTCTTTCATGCTGTTGTTTCTGTTGAGGCTCCGGGAGCCTCTTATTAAAAAGGCCTAAGGATAAATAAGTGTACTGGGTATCTAATCAATGTTTTTTTCTATTTCCCGGTTGCAACTAATGATCTCTGTGTTTCTAAAATCAATGCCTTTCCTGTAATCTAATTTACAAAAGTATGCCATATGTCCTCTTTCCTGCTGCTGGTTTTTTTTAGATTTCACGGTTGCAAAAAATTATCCTCGTGTTTCTAAAATCAATGCCTTTCCTGTAATCTATTATGCACAAGGATGCCATATGTACTCTTTCATGCTGTTGTTTCTGTTGAGGCTCTGGGTGGGAGCCTCTTATTAAAAAGGCCTAAGGATAAATAAGTGTACTGGGTGTCTAATCAATGTTTTTTTCTATTTCCCGGTTGCAACTAATGATCTCTGTGTTTCTAAAATCAATGCCTTTCCTGTAATCTAATTTACATAAGTATGCCATATGTCCTCTTTCCTGCTGCTGGTTTTGGTGAGGGTCCTGGAGCCTCTGCTAAAAAGGCCTAAGGATAAAGAAGTGTACTGGGTGTCTAATCTATGTTTTTTTAGATTTCACGGTTGCAAAAAATTATCCACGGGTTTCTAAAATCAATGCCTTTCCTGTAATCTATTATTCACAAGGATGCCATATGTACTCTTTCATGCTGTTGTTTCTGTTGAGGCTCTGGAAGCCTCTTATTAAAAAGGCCTAAGGATAAATAAGTGTACTGGGTGTCTAATCAATGTTTTTTTCTATTTCCCGGTTGCAACTAATGATCTCTGTGTTTCTGAAATCAATGCCTTTCCTATAATCTTTTTTTCAAAAGGATGCCATATGTCCTCTTTCCTGTTGCTGGTTTTGTTGCGGGTCCTAGAGCCTCTGCTAAAAAGGCCTAAGGATAAAGAAGTGTACTGGGTGTCTAATCTATGTTTTTTTAGATTTCACGGTTGCAAAAAATTATCCACGGGTTTCTAAAATCAATGCCTTTCCTGTAATCTATTATTCACAAGGATGCCATATGTACTCTTTCATGCTGTTGTTTCTGTTGAGGCTCTGGGAGCCTCTTATTAAAAAGGCCTAAGGATAAATAAGTGTACTGGGTGTCTAATCAATGTTTTTTTTTATTTCCCGGTTGCAACTAATGATCTCTGTTTCTGAAATCAATGCCTTTCCTATAATCTTTTTTTCAAACGGATGCCATATGTCCTCTTTCCTGCTGCTGGTTTTGTTGAGGGTCCTGGAGCCTCTCTTAAAAGGCCTAAGGATAAAGAAGTGTACTGGGTGTCTAATCTATGTTTTTTTAGATTTCACGGTTGCAAAAAATTATCCACGGGTTTCTAAAATCAATGCCTTTCGTGTAATCTATTATTCACAAGGATGCCATATGTACTCTTTCATGCTGTTGTTTCTGTTGAGGCTCTGGGAGCCTCTTATTAAAAAGGCCTAAGGATAAATAAGTGTACTGGGTGTCTAATCAATGTTTTTTTCTATTTCCCGGTTGCAACTAATGATCTCTGTGTTTCTGAAATCAATGCCTTTCCTATAATCTTTTTTTCAAAAGGATGCCATATGTCCTCTTTCCTGCTGCTGGTTTTGTTGAGGGTCCTAGAGCCTCTGCTGAGCATAATAAAAAAAAAAAAAAAAATTTTAACTTGACTTAATAACTGAAGCATGACTTCAGGAGTCAGGTGTGGTCGTAGGTAGTGGTTGTTAGCCGATTCTTTTTAATGCAAATTGCAATTGCCACAGCGTGCATAAAATGTGCGTCACTAGTCACTCTCCAAATCTTACCTTTTTTTTCATTCTGGATTATTTTGGTGACCAACGCCATATTGGAAAGGCAAAATACAGGTCTCCGTACCCGTTGATATAAGGGGTGACTAGTGCTTTTCCTTCTCTTTGTCAATAGTTGTGATTAATGAGTTGTCCAGTTACTATAGAACTGGTTTGATAACCCAGGGTCCTGGGGGGGGTATATTGGCATCAGCTTTGACAATGACAGCACTATCAGGCTAGAGAGGCCTCTCAGTGCCGCGGCTAGCTGTAACGCAGTCAGCTGAGGAACATAGGTAAGCCGATATGAGTAAGGTATCTCCAGGCTCCTCTTGGATAGCCCCAGAAAGTGTGACTATGAATCCCAAAAAGAAAATTAAATTAAGGTTGAAAAGTAACTCCAAAGTAACTTGTAAGACCTGGAGCTCCTCAAACACACGTCCTACCGCAACAGCTATAGGCTCCGCCACCCACAAATCTTAACTTTTTAATGCCAATTGATATTGCCACAGCTGGAACAACAGTAAATAACATGTGCGTCACCACAGTCTCCGAAGCTGTTGTCGGATGTATACAAAAACACTGATAAAGTATTCCTTTCGGGGCACAAGAGATGGCTACCGGAGCACTCCAGGAACTTCACAAGAGTTGCTGTCTTGTGTTTCTGGTGATGTTTGAGACATCTGGGTAGTGTACAGGGAGGCCCAAAATCCTCTCCATCTCTGTGCACCACAGGACAGGATGTCCTTGTCATCCATAAGCACATGAAATTGCTGGCATTTTCGTTGCTTCAAGAAGTTCAGCTTTTGTGGTGATAGTACAGAATTAAATAAACTTTGGTTTCCTACCATACTCAAGACAATCTTGTAGTTCAAGCTTCGGCCTTGCTGTGGGAAACAGTGGCCTGTTCATACCAGGAAGATGATTTAGACAGAAGTAACGAGCTCTGCTTGCAGGTGACACGTGTTTATCGTCAATCATCAAAGGGGTTGCATGCAGAATATGGCTGATGGCCCCTTATTCACATGTTTGTCCAGAGCCACAACATTTGCAAACAGCCGAAAGAAAGGTCGGTTCTCACCAGCCTTAAGTTGAGCTTCATTTACCAAATGCTGATATTCAAAAAATAGACAAACAGTGCCTTAAATAACACATTTGCGATATGGATTCACCAGAGCAAGGTCATTGCAAGTACTAAGTTCCCATGATAAAAAAATTAAAATGCCACAACTACTCAATCTTCACCTTCACATTATTATTGTCACACTCCATTGTACTCTTATGCCCAGCTCCCTGCTCTTGTTTTTGTTGAGGGTCCTGGAGCCTCTGCTAAAAAGGCCTATGGATAAAGAAGTGTACTGGGTGTCTGTTCGATGTTTTTTTAGATTTCCCGGTTGCAACTAATTATCTCTGTGTTTCTAAAATCAATGCCTTTCCTGTAATCTATTATTCCAAAGGATGACATATGTCCTCTTTCATGCTGTTGTTTCGGTTGAGGCTCCAGGACCCTCTTATTAAAAAGGCCTGAGGATAAATAAGTGTACTGGGTGTCTAATCAATGTTTTTTTCTATTTCCCGGGTCATATAAATGATCTCTGGGATTCTAAAATCAATGCCTTTCCTGTAATCTATTATTCAAAAGGATGATATATCTCCTCTTTCATGCTGTTGTTTCGGTTGAGGCTCCGGGACCCTCTTATTAAAAAGGCCTGAGGAAAAATAAGTGTACTGAGTGTCTAATCAATGTTTTTTTTCTATTTCCCGGGTCATATAAATGATCTCTGGGATTCTAAAATCAATGCCTTTCCTGTAATCTATTATTCAAAAGGATGACATATCTCCTCTTTCATGCTGTTGTTTCGGTTGAGGCTCCGGGATACTCTTATTAAAAAGGCCTGAGGAAAAATAAGTGTACTGGGTATCTAATCAATGTTTTTTTCTATTTCCCGGTTGCAAATAATAATCTGTGGGTTTCTAAAATCAATGCCTTTCTTGTAATCTATTATTCAAAAGGATGACATATGTCCTCTTTCATGCTGTTGTTTCGGTTGAGGCTCCGGGACCCTCTTATTAAAAAGGCCTGAGGAAAAATAATTGTACTGGGTGTCTAATCAATGTTTTTTTCTATTTCCCGGTTGCAAATAATGATCTGTGGGTTTCTATAATCAATGCCTTTCTTGTAATCTATTATTCAAAAGGATGACATATGTCCTCTTTCATGCTGTTGTTTCGGTTGAGGCTCCGGGACCCTCTTATTAAAAAGGCCTGAGGAAAAATTAGTGTACTGGGTGTCTAATCAATGTTTTTTTCTATTTCCCGGGTCATATAAATGATCTCTGGGATTCTAAAACCAATGCCTTTCCTGTAATCTATTATTCAAAAGGATGACATATGTCCTCTTTCATGCTGTTGTTTCGGTTGAGGCTCCGGGACCCTCTTATTAAAAAGGCCTGAGGAAAAATAAGTGTACTGAGTGTCTAATCAATGTTTTTTTCTATTTCCCGGGTCATATAAATGATCTCTGGGATTCTAAAATCAATGCCTTTCCTGTAATCTATTATTCAAAAGGATGACATATGTCCTCTTTCATGCTGTTGTTTCGGTTGAGGCTCCGGGACCCTCTTATTAAAAAGGCCTGAGGATAAATAAGTGTACTGGGTGTCTAATCAATGTTTTT